>NC_069118.1:46455478-46700478 GCF_025612915.1 Magallana angulata
GGATGTCTCTTGTTGGAATTGGTAAGCAATATTAAGGCCCCTAATTTTAAGTACATGAGAAGCAGAAATAAATTGTGAAACTTGCGGCTATGACAGATATGTTGACTTTACAGTGAAATTGAAGGTTACAAACGGGAGGTTATATAACATGAAATGTAGGTGGATGGGATATTATATGCCTATTTAGTATTTACTGGGTATGAGGACAATAGCAAGTTTATTGTCCCCCAAGACAGCAAATATTTAATGAGGCAAAGCCAAGGGAAATAGTAGCTGTTGAATGGGACAATAAACTTGCTATTGTCCGAATAGTCAGTTAATTGGTATTTCATTATACAGAAGAAAACTTTATTTGTCAGCGATGCAGAATTTCTTGATGATAAACAAATTAGAGTTAAATCAAACTTTGTATTTAATGCGGCGATCTTATTAGGTCAGAGGTGTTCCGAGTTTAAGGTGATATGGGACACTTCCATGTTGTGACGTATTGTTTATCGAAATAAACAATAAAATAAAGTGTAATTATATAAGTACATGTAGTTTCTTCTCAAAAATGGTCACCTAACTCCTTAGCACAGTGGGTTAGAGGGTTTACTAGGAACCTGTAAGTCATGAGTTCGAATCCCGCTGGGGTTTTTACAATTTTTACCTTTTCAAATATTTTTAAAAGCTATTTTTTGGTTAAATATTGTAAAATTTGAAAATTCTAAACCGGTGAAAAGTTTTCAATTATATAGTACTTTAATCCACATTAATATCGACAGATGTCCCATACCACCTTAAAAAGGAGGGAAATCAAATTCTGCTAATGAATGGTTTTGATGACTATTCACCATGGGCAGATAGCATGGATACTATTTTAGATAAAAAGGCATGTTTATGCGGGCGCCTTCTAGTGATCAATTTGTCGGTCTGTCCATCCGAGATGGCTTGACAGGAGCATAGCTTCTCTCCCCTTGGCCCAATCTGGCTCATACCTCATCCACAGGGTTCCTTTGGTTGAAGGATGTGCAGTGACCTTGAACCATGTTTTTAGGTATAAGGTTAAGGTCATAGCAGAATTATATATATAAAATCCTTGTCTGGGGCATATCTTTTTTCCCTTTGATCCAATCTGGCTAATACTCACAGAGTGTCTTTATGGTTAAACGATGTGCAGTGACCTTGCATGAAATTTCTAGGTAACGGGTGAAGATCATATCGGATCATGCAAAAATCCTTTTTTGAGAGCATATATAATTTCTACTAACCCCTATTTGGCTCAGACTTCACATAAGCAGAGCTTTTGAGTAAAGGGTAAAAGGGTGTGTAGTGACCTTGAACCTATTTTCAGTGAAAAGAAACTGTGAAGGTCATATCAGAATTATATTTTTAAAAATCCTTGTCCGGAGTATATCTTCTCTCCCTTTGCTCCATTCAGCCTCATACTTTACCCACATGATGCCTTTGTTCAAAATATATGCAATGACCTCGAATGATATTTGTAGATGAAGAGTCAAGGTCATATCAGATCACACAAAAATCCATATTTTAAGAGCATAGATATACTCTCCTTTTAGCCCCTATTTGGCTAATATTTTACCTTTACAGAGTTTATTGGTTAATGGCGTGCAGTGACCTTGAACCAAGTCTGTCAATGTGAAGGTCATAGCAGATCTTTTTAAAATTAGTTTTAAATAGTAGATTATTTTCCAAATATGCTTAATCTTGGTCAGATTGAACAAAAATGCATGTATGTTAGGGGGAATGAAATTGAATTAAAAGTTCTATGCCAGCTGGAAAAATTTCAAGTTATAGGTCAAGGTCAAAGCAGAATTCTCTGAAATAACATAAGCGGGGCCCTTTGAAATGTTCACCATTTCAATGTTGTCTGGTTCATAGTAATTTTACATAGAAAATATTCACAGAAGTACAGTAAAGTAAACTTAACATCGATAAATTTCTGACAATTAATGACGCAACGAGCACACAGTACGAAAGGTCAACCTTTTGAAAAGCAGTGAAGAGGAAAAGTTGCTCAGAATTATGTTTTAAACAAAATTGATTTTTTACATAAATTTTAATTTTGCATTCTGGGTTAAGAAAAAAGATGTTAGTTCAAGGTAAAGTAAACTTGTACCTAAAATGAAGTCAAATTTGTTAAGTCGTACTTAAACACATTTGTTTTTTTTGTTAAGTCGTTCTTGAAATGGTTAAGGGTTTTTGGTTAAGTCGTACTTAAAAACATTCGGATCATGTTAAGTTGTACCAAGAATCATTCGATTTTTTTTATCTTTTTGTACTTAGGTTTCTTTGTTACTAGATTAAGAACTCTGCTTCTTAGACGTACTTCTAGTGTTGCTTTCGACATGAGCGGAAAACCCACTCGTTGCTTTGCAACGAGCTTTGCTCTAGTTCTTCTCCTTTTTTTTTCTTACCGATTTTGTGTCAGCGATTACTCGGAAACTCTTTGATCGATTTTATTAAAATTTTCAGATCTTATTGATATTAGTTTAAACTTGATCGGAATTTTTTTTGGTTGATGACGTCATTTCCGTTTTTGAAATATCGACGTTTTCTTGATTTTCTGAGGGACTGCTTGTCCAAGAGAGTTATGAAAAACTATAAAAGATATTTAGTTCAAATTTTCAGGAATGATAGACAAAAGATTGTAGATATGTAATAAGGCATTAATCACTTTCAGGCACAAAAGGCGCTAAAGCTCGGTAGGGCTCGAAAAATGAGATTAAAAAAGTGTTGTGATTTTGCCTGGTTTTCTTAGATTATCTTTTTTCTCACAAATATTTTGTTAAAACATGTAGAAGAAAAAAAATTTATATTTACAAGATCTTTTCTTTGACACCTAGAAAAAGGGGCTGGCCCCTCAAATTAAGGGCCTACAACCCTTCAAAGTTTTCACTTTATAACTCAAAATTGGTTAAGATTTTAATATGGCTGTCGTTGCAAAAGTTGTTCATTATGGTCTTATTAATGTCGTAACAATAATATTTTGTTCGGGTATTGCGTAATATGAGTGTAAACACCCAGACTTGTTACCATGTATTTGTGTTTTATTTGGCAAATAAACGGGGTATTTGAGCGTATAACTGACATAAAGGATACCCGTTTATATACGGAAAGTGTTTAAACATTTTAGTTATTTTCTAGTGAAACACATTACGGATGAAAGAACTGTTTCTATGCAATTCATTTGAGTCGCATTTAAAATCTAGCTGTATTCCGAGCTGTGTATGTGAACAGTCTTGCCCGCAGCCGATGAAATAGGTCACGACTGGACTAGCGAGCGGGTCTGCCGTTATCAAATACACAAGATTTGCGTCTTGCTGTAATGCACACATGGATTTTTATATGTAGCTGCAAACACAAAACTTCCGATATTAGTGATTTTAATAGTAAATAAAAAAAGATTATACCTTTACCTACTACCATAGACAGTGTACTAGCTTGCATTCGGAAAGTGTTGAAACAGTGTAATTCTTTTCTAGGGAAACACATTATGGGTAAAAGAATTACTTCTATGCAATGTATTTGAGTCGCATTTAAAATCTAGCTGTATTCCGAGCTTCATGTATGTAAACAATTATACGTATCCGATCCTTGCCGGCGGCCGAGGAAATGGGTCGCGGCTGGACTAGCAAGCAATACACAAGATATGCGCCTTGCTGTAATACACACACGGGTTTATTTATTTTGCTGCAAACACAAAGAATTCAGATTTAAACGATATTAAAGAGTAAATGGAAAAAGATTATACCATTACCTACGAAGTATTGCTGTTTTGCTCTTGTAATAAAAAAAAAATAGATTGTATGACTGTCATTGAAAAAGGGGCGTTCTTTGTCATCTTGTCTATGTCATGAAATAGTTTTATTGTTGGAAAATAAAATTTAGTTATCAAACTGCAAACATTTCAAACCCACCACGTTGAGTGTACATTTTCATAACACGGGCCAAGGAGAAGCCGCGCTAGTGGACAGCCGATTCGCTGTAGGACACATGCTTCTCGTGTTTATACGTTATCCCACATTTTAATGCTCTTTGATTCGTTGTTATTTTCATTTCCAATGATATCGGTTAACGATGCATCAAACCATTGATTTAAATCATAGTTCGTAAAATAAAGGAAAAAACTGCCATCAATGAATATAATACGTTTTACAGTCGTACGATGAAATGTAAATAAATTCACCTGTTTCTATTTGTGACATGTTGCTGCTGAGAATTAAATGCATTACACTACCAATTTCAACAAAATATTGGCGATATTCACATAAGTATCTGTAATCTATGATAATGTGATTCTTCATTTGTCTAACAAAGTATTAGAATTTTTTATGAGTTGAGAGAGAGAGAGAGAGAGAGAGAGAGAGAGAGAGAGAGAGAGAGAGAGGGTTAAGCAGGATGTAGTAAGTAAAAGTTGAAATATTTTTAAAAAGCGTTCGAGATAAGGCAGCTTAAGAAGTACAATTTTACATGCTTGTGGTAGGTGCGGGCACGATAAAACTAACCATTTTTAAAGAAGTTGAAAAATTATTTACATTCAGGCCGTTAAATAATAAGGGTCACAATATTGGTATAATAACCTCTTCTCAATGGTGGTCAGATTCATTAAAAAGCATACTCATTGCTGATTTTATTAATTTATTATTAATCAAATTTTATTTTTATTTTTGATTCTGAAAGAATATGTGAGTTATAAAAAGTTTATGTACATGTGCATTCATTGTGAATATTTTGATTGTATTCGGACAGTTAAAAATCGAGTAGAGTACACATGGTTAAAAATAATACTTAGTAGATTAATTATCTAATACAAATCGAATTGGCTTTAAATTTTGCATATTCAAGCACACTTAAATAGTTAATACATAAATTATATATATATTAATAAAAACGTCTGTATGCTGTATTATGTATTCACTGTCTGATTAGGACTATTTTTCCCAAAAAAGAAGCGCTCGGCAATCGCGTTATTTTTTAAACGTTCTGTAAAGTACAACACCTGATTGGAGTACATGCTTATATATATAGTTTTTTTAAAATGTAAACGTTTAACCAAGCGAAATTGTAGATGTCATGGAGTCAATAGGCAAATCAAATTCGCCAATCAGGCAATAGCAGTTATCTAATGACTATGATTGATAATTTTACACGGTACATTAATATATGTCAATATGAATTTTAAAGCACTCCCTGCTCCCCTGTTTAAAGCTCCCGTTACCTGCATTCTTTTATTTACGATTTTTGTGCACACAGTTATTCGGAAATGGCTCAAATATTGTTACACGGGCCCGATAAAAAGATGAAAGGATGACCCCTAAACTTTCTTTCCCAAATATTTCAAGAACGGTCTTAAATTTCAAACACTGGTTGAATAACATATAACTTATTTTGTACAAATTTTATGTGCATGAATGACAACGTTCCTGTAACTTAACAAAAAATGACACTTTTTGAAACCTATAAGTTTCTGAATTCATCATTAAAATTAATAATGTTAGACGGTCCATGCAGCAAGTTTTTCTAGTCGAGTCTTTCGTTCAACAGCGAATCGATTGTGAACATTTCAGCGGGGTTTAAAACAAGACGGTGAAACGACCACGAATTTTTACAGATTTGGCTAAAAAGAGTTTAAAAGAGATGGATACAAAACACAGGTGCGATTATATCTTGTAGGAGATAAAAAATGATTAATTTATGTTTGCCAAAAATACCAATTTTTATCATAAGAATACTTTAACATTTATATCCGCCGAATATTTCCATTTCCCTTTATTGTTTGGTGTCTGATTTGAAATAACGTTTCGAGGTATAATAAGTTGAGAAATTTCTTTAAGCTGCATGGTCCGATTTGTCGGCCATTACAGTATCAAATAATTTTCCTTGCAAACCAAATGAATGATCTTACAAAGTTATAGATGTATTTACACGGAATTGCTCTCCCTTCAACGTTAGAAATATTCAAAATAAAAAAAAATATTGGGCATACAAAAAAACCCTCAAAATACATCATTTGAATGTTTAAAAAAAGGAAACCGTTGGGTTTCATCCTTCGAATGATTGGGTTTATTCATCCTACATGTTTTGCAATGATTATAAACAACGTAAGCATAAAAACTATTAATGAACAAATGTACACTGCTTTATTTTTGTTTAAATAGTCATGCTGTATTTTTCATATGTTATAACAGATTATATAAAAAAAGACAGATGTCAAAGTCGTAATACAATCATACTAGCTTCGACGTAAGGGGCCAGTTTAAACACGAAGCGAAATAACGCAAAACCCTTTTATGTCGATTATTTTGTGGATATACACAAAAATTGTCTAATCCGGCGGAGGGTGGTTCTGAAAAAAAAATGGCAGGATTAGGCAACATCCGGTTTAGAGGACATTGTTGCAAATTAATTTTAGTATTTAATGCAGTAGGTCCTGATCCTGTATTCTTGTAAAATTTTCAATTGTTCTGAAATATATTAGATTTCATCGATCTTATCTATACGGTACCAATTTTCATTTTAAATTATTTTTTTGAAACAATAAATCCATAACGGAATACATACGATGGAAATACTTTTTGAATCAAATCATCGTTATTGATATTTTTTCAAACATCCGATCTACCTGTAAAGTGCATGCTTAACCGTAAATTGTTAAACAAAACATTAACAAGTCAACAGGTGGCTGAAACACCTGATGGCGAGAACTGTTATGATGCAGGGAAACAATGGATGAATATTAATATAATGAGAATTTTATTTTAAAAAAAATTAGCATTTTGACAGATCTAGAATAATATGCAACTCTGTACGTGTAGCCATACAATGTACAACGGGGATAACAAACAATATCGGCAGTCTTACTCTCACAGTATCCTGAATCACGGCCTGAAAAAATGGGGTGAATTATAATCTAATTATCTAATTTTTGCAATTCATAACAAGACTTTACGGTATTAACTGAAATGAGTTGCTAGTTTGGATCTATATTTACAGTTATTTAAATCAATAGCAACGACAGAAAAATTGGTCGATAATTGAGCATTTAAAATATCTCGCAGAAGGCCGACCGATCGATAAGTAGACGGACTACGGGAGATAACTCTCACTAATTATAAGCAGTATGTTTTTTCATTTCGCCGGTTTACAGAATAGACAGGATCCGGATTGCACAATTTTTTAAAAACAAAAATGATAGGAAAATGTCAAGGGGCTGAATAATGTCGCCGGATTGGGCAGCATGCCGTAATACACAACATCCGGATTCAACGAGTTTCAACATGTACATAATTTTTTTCATTGAAATATGGCTTAATTGACCGGAAAAACTACTGCAACGTATATTATTGCACACATACTTAGCATAACCATCGTTTAAAAGCATACAATAATTTTATTGAAAATTGGACCAAGCAGCTTTTACATTAAGATTTACATGTGTAAGACACTTTATTTGTCATGTACATGATCATGTGCATTAATTATGTTCAATACCCGCTTATTCTCCAAAATGATCTACAATTCCATTCACAACTATGGTCATTCAAAATCACATGAATTAATCAAAATTTTAAATTTTGTGTCGATCTCAACTATTATGTATCCAAGAAATCTATTGATTTTATCATGTGTTACGTAATTAGGTATTAACGTTTTTAGGGGGTCAAACTTCATTCAGAAATTACTATTTTCCTTCGTAAACATTCACAGGATCAAAAACAGATTTCCTACGAAGATTTATAATGGGGAATGTTTACATCTTTTCTCAATTCGGAAGTCTCACGGAATATCTAGCACAATTTTTCAACGTTTTCATCCGGGCTTTATAATGGCTGATGCAATGCAAAATCCCCGTAGACATTCTTTTTTTAGCCGTGTATTGAAACCTGACAAGCTAGAGGGGACGTTACAAAAGGGAAATCTTGGGATTTTTTCATACTATCGAATGAACCTCGTCTGAACCAAGAGATATTTACAAATATCGAATAATTTGAGAAAATGTGTGGCAAAAATATCTTGGGACAGACTTTATGTATAATAGGTTTATATATCCCAACAATATAATGATTTTCTCATGCGTTAACTAACTAGGAATATTAGGGGCCAGAGGTAAAATAGTTTAATCTTTTCTATTTCAATTGGAAGAAATGCAGGTATTTAAAAAAGCAACGTAAAAGAACTTATAAAAAGCATTACAGGAAAGCATTAGTTCTTCACCCCTATTTCCATATCATGTTTTGTTGTCAAAAATTAAAGTCGATGACGTCATTTCACCTTCTAAAAATCGGACGGAAGACCTCCTCGTTGCTCGCAACGAGATCGTGTCTAGTTCTTATTTTTAGGGTTTTCCGTTTTTCAACGGAAAACCCTTCTGTTATTCTACTGTTTCTTATTATTAGGGTTTTCCGTTTTTCAACGGAAAACCCTTCTGTTATTCTACTGTTTCTTATTAGGGTTTTCCGTTTTTCAACGGAAAACCCTTCTGTTATTCTACTGTTTCTTATTATTATTTTTTTTTTTCCCGCAAATTTTGTGCACGAGATTTCTCGAACATTTTTTGTCTGATTGCTATGAAACTTTCATGGTATGTAGATGATATTAATATCTCTAGACGTTTTTTTCAAATTTTTAAAATTCACTTCCGGTTATGAGTTATTGCCCTTTAATTGAAAATTGGGGGGTCTTTTGTCCAGAGTTGATCTCGGGAACTACAGATGATAGATGCATGGAATTTGGCGAAATTGTCGGTAACATTTTATAATTTTGCTGGCATGAAAATTTTTGTAATTTCTTTGTTAGTTTTTGAGCTATTTATCGCCAAAGTTTAAGATTTTTTCGGGGCTGAAATTTTGTTGCTTTTTGTATTATAACCTTTAAACTAAAAATATTTTTTTAATACATATAGAACAAAAGTTGTTTAGAATAACGAGAGCTTTCATTTAAAATTAAGAAAAAAAGGGCTGGCCCCTATAATTAGGGGTCAGCAGCTCATACACGTATTTTTCTGATAGCAAAAATCGTTATCATTTTATGAAAAAAAATTAATTTAGTTATTGTTAATATATTAAATAATGTCATTTGGTATCAAATTAAACAAGTTCTGTCCTATATTTTTTTTCAAATTTCATAAAACAAATATGTGAGAATCGTACATGAACGAGTTAATATGTCTACATAGACACACAAGCGAACAAATGCCACATTAAGGCTCAGGCATTTACTGCATTACGTTGTGTTGCGTCTTAGATAAATTGTTGTGATTCAATTTCATTTTTTTCATCTATATCATTTATGAATTCAATGAACACACATTATTTAAACGTTCTATGTGCAACTATTTGTCGGGGCGCCCCTGTTTGTGACCCCCGCGCGCGCGCGCCGAATGTAAACAGTAACGAACGGCATTGTAGAAATGAGAGAGCCGTAATGCAGAAGAGAAGTTGTGTATTCTTTCGGTGTACACATGCATTTTCAATTGGCTGTGAAACATATGAACATGCACAGGGAACAATACTACATATTTGTTTAAGGAGGATATTTTTCTCGTGTGAATCGTTTACGAGGAAATTCTGACAGCCACACTTCTGTCGACGATCAGCCGTTGATAAGCTACGAGTAATAAAGGAGAAAAGATGGACATTAAAGTGTGTGATTTATGTGGATGTTACTGAAGAAGGTGAGGCTTTTACTCCTTTTAAAGTTTCTTGTTAACTGGTTAAAATTTAGTATATAGTACAGATGTACATGCACACTGTTAGATGTTTTTTAATGGAAGGGAATTACCGCCAAAATTCTATGTATCTTGCTTTTATTCTTATTATGCTTACTTCTTTATTCTTCATTACATTTACACTTGCATGTCACTTTATTGTTTTCATATTCATGCTTATCCAATTTCACTTTGATTCTCCTTGATCCTTCATTGTTTGCTTAATTCTATGTTGCAACATTCTCTTATTATTTGTGTAAATTCTTTCTTCTATCTCTGTTACAAACGTGAATTCAAACACGCAAACCATAAAGCACTTTCAATAAAGACGAATACAAGTTGCATGAATTTATTGCTGCATTATGACGCCAGGCGGCAGTGTGCGCGCTACAATCGCTGCTCCCCGAAAAAAAACCCAACGTAGCTAGCTAAATGTGGGATGTTTCGCACCATGACATTTCGCTCCAATGTTTATATGTTCAGATCAAGAAATGGAGGGGAGGTTAATGTACTAAGGGATAATTTATAATTTTGTTTGCCGGGGAGGGGGGGGGGGGTAGTTCTATTTTCAGTAGGTTTACTTCATATGTGAATTTAAAAAAGTTTGAATATTCAAGGGTGGTGGGGTGACTGGACCCCCCTCCTAAAATAAAATAAAATTCTAAGTCTGCCCATCAGTTATATTTATGAGACGATATAATCTTACACTCATAATTAGCACCCGTATCATAATTATCATCATCGCAAGCTTGATATGGAAGTCGGTCAATTCAACTATTCATTTAATCAGGACGACATGTATGAGGTTCATGTCTCTAAGTTACATGTATCATAGCCTAAACACCTTCAAATCTAAACATGGACATTCAGTTACATGTACATGATTTTTATTAAAATAAACAAACCTACAATAAGCATGGTTGTGAGTGATACATACACATTTTTATCACTTCAAAAATCTGTGTAAATAAGAAGCATACATTATTAATGTTTTGTATTTTGGAAGAAAAAACATATTTTATTTAGAACTTTATATAAGAATTTTTTTTTTAGATTTGATTTAGATTTTAAACCAAAACGCACAGTCATATCACATACCGTATTTTAATCTCTCTGTCTGGTTTGTTTTCGTATACTCATTGTGTAATTAATTCACTGATAATTTAGATTCGTTAATTTTACCGCGTTTACTCCACCGTTCTGTGCCGAATCGCAAGAATATAAAATCGCATGCACCAAACTTAGTTTTCATATCACAAGTTCAAAACTTTTAGAAAATAAAATAAGTGAGATTTTAAAACCTGCAGTTTTATGTTTTTTAACCCGGAATTTCACGCGGATATTAATTCATCGCATTCTATCAGGGATACACAGTACTGTAGCCTAACGAGAGGTACATAGTGATTCATGCAAGTGATAATTTTCACACGAACTGGAGTACAAGAAAAGCTACTTCTAATTATTTCGTACCCCAGTCCTTTTATTGTTTTTCAAAAACATCTTTAAATTTGGTTTAAATTTATTTCTATTTCATCTACATATTCCGCGGGTACCTGTGGACAGAACCGTGCATCACCCCACCTCTTTTCACCTCAAATGAAAATAAAGTCCTGTCGACAAGTACTTGTGACATGTTCCTCTTCTAAAAATTAAGCGTTCCTGCAAATAATTTGCAAATAATTTGTTACTGCATATATATACGGTACATCATTGCATTGCGGACCTAGAATGAGATCAGATCCACCCCCAATGGAAAATTCACCCTTATTTAATCAACCAATAAAAATGTTACATTAAAAGTTTAAAAATTTATCAATTTAAACTTAACTGTCATATAAACTGTTATAGTTAAGTTTAGATTGATAAATTATAAACTTTTAATGTAACAAAAACATTAATACAAAATTATCTCTCAGATACCCCCCCCCCCCCTTCTGATTTTTTTTAGAACCGCGCGGAGGCATTTTACATGTACACAAAAAAAACTCCGTATCTTTTTAAGTCTGCGTATATCGTGGCTTGTTAAAAGTTAATTATATTAACATGTATTTCATATTCCTATACTAAGCCCTTAATTTGATATGTTTTCACGAATTTATTAAATTTATGCCATTTGTTAGTTTCGTTTTAATAAATCTTCGGGAGCAGCAATTGTAGCCCACACACTGCCGCCTGGCGTCATAATGCAGCAATAAATTCATGCAACTTGTATTCGTCTTTATTGAAAGTGCTTTATGGTTTGCGTGTTTGATGGAGAAAGTTATGACAGGTTTGCAGTGGGAAACCTGCTTGATCTACCTAGACGATATTATCATCGTAGGGAAGACATTTGAAGACATGATCCAGAATTTAAGAACCGTGTTTGATAGACTTCTTGATGCTGGCCTTAAACTGAAAGCTAAGAAGTGTACATTGTTCGCCAAGAAAGTGTTGTACCTGGGACATGTCATTTCAGAGGAAGGGATCTCAACAGATCCAGAGAAAGTTAAGGTAGTGAAAAATTGGCCTGAGCCATGCAATGTGAGTGAGGTCCGTTCTTTCCTTGGTCTCTGTGGATATTACAGACGGTTTATAGCACAGTTTGCTGAAAGAGCCAAACCGCTGACCAAGCTTACAGAGAAAGGAAGTGCCATGGAATGGACAAAGGAATGCAGAGAAGCCTTTCTTGATTTAAAAGAGAGACTATGTAAGGCACCTGTGCTGGCAATGCCAAATTTTAGCCATGAATTTATCCTGGATACGGATGCCAGCAATATGTCGATAGGGGCCGTTTTATCTCAGAGCATTGACGGTGTAGAAAGGCCCGTTGCCTACGCTAGTCGTACTCTCTCTAAGCCTGAGCGCCAGTACTGCGTCACCAGAAAAGAGTTGCTCGCAGTTGTCTACTTTACCAAGTATTTTAAACATTTTCTGTATGGAAAGCAGTTTACAGTTCGCACAGACCATAGTTCCTTGCGTTGGCTTCTAAACTTCAAGAATCCCGAAGGACAGTTGGCTCGGTGGCTGGAGTCGCTAAGCGTTTTTGATATGAAAATTGAACACCGTCCCGGCAAACAACATGCTAATGCTGACGCACTCAGTCGCAAACCATGTAAGCAATGTGGTTTTACTGCGGACCAGGAACGTGAAACTGCACAAGTTGTCTCTCATGTCGAAGTTAAACCTTCCTCCATGTCTATGCAAAGTCTCCAAGACAGTGACCAACGCTTAAAGATGGTCAAGCAATGGGTCGAGAGTGGAAAGAAACCCGATTATGCTACAATCAGCAGCGAAGGACGAGTCCTTAAGTCACTTTGGTCTCAGTTCGAAATTCTGACCATTGACAACGGCATTTTGTATCGGAAGTGGGCTGATGACAAAGGTACAAAGATGCAAGCCATTGTGCCATACAGTGAGCGACGCACGGTCCTGGCTCAATACCATGACAATAGATCATCAGGACATCTTGGTGTGTCTAAAACAATATCAAAAATCCGTCAGGGCTATTATTGGCCAGGGATCCAGTCTGATGTTCGGGCATACATCGCTGGATGTGACAAATGTAGCAGACGAAAGGGGTGCCAGAAAAGCAAACGAGCGCCTATGCAGATAACACAGGCAGGAGTGCCAATGGAGCGCATTGCCACAGACATACTTGGAGAACTACCATTGACAGAGAAAGGGAATAGATATATCTTGGTAATTTCTGACTATTATTCCAAGTGGACAGAAAGCTTTCCAATGAAGAACATGGAAGCTGAAACCGTTGCGAAAATTATTGTGGAACAATTCATTGTGAGGCTTGGGGTTCCCTATGTAATTCACTCTGACCAAGGCTCGCAGTTTGAGAGTCGCTTATTTACCGAGGTCTGCAAGCTTTTAGGGATAAAGAAGACAAGGACAACGCCGTATCACCCAAAGTCTGACGGCATGGTCGAGCGCTTTAATAAAACATTAGCAACAATGCTTAGCGCCTATGTAGATGAACACCATAAAGACTGGGATGTTCACTTGCCGTACGTTATGATGGCATACAGGTCTGCAGAGCATGAGACTACGGGGTTTACTCCAAACTCTCTGATGCTTGGGAGAGAGGTTGCGACACCTCTCGATATTATGTACGAGATGCCACCAGATGTTAATGAAGTTCCACAGCATAAATGGGCATGGGAGCTAAAAGCTCGTATGGAAGAAGCGCATAGTGCAGTGCGTTATCACACGGGGCAAGAAATGCGCAGACAAAAGCGGTATCATGATGCAAAGATGCACTGGCAACGCTTTGCTAAGAACGACAAAGTGTATGTTTTCTTCCCACAGAGGAAGGTAGGCCAAAGTCCCAAGTTTACTAGTTACTGGAGAGGGCCATACACTATTGTAGGCAAGAAGTCTGACCTGCTCTATGAGGTAGACTGTGGATATCGGGGCAAGTTACAGGTCATTCATGCAGACAGACTGAAGCTACACAAGTCCCAAGTGTTGGCAGACGAAGAAGTAGATGCAGATCTAAAGGCTGATGATGATGAGTTACCAAGATCCGATGGGGACGAATCGGATAGGGAAAGCAATCTCGAGGGTGTTTGCTCAGAGAATAAGCGAACACGGAGACCACCAGTCTGGTTGCAAGACTATGTTAGATATTAGCCAGTTGTCTTAGGCAAAGACATATTTTATGCGAGGGCGCATAAACTTAGGGAGGGGGTAATGTAGCGAGGCACGCATTTTTGTTATAGAGTTACCTCCCTTAGTTATATAGATTTACATCATTAAATGCTTGTTAATTATCTCTAATCATTAGTATATTGTTTGATCTTCTTTACAATAATAATCATTGTATATAAATACTTAGATTTAGAGATAACAGAGGTTTCTGTATAATACAGGCAGTATTATTTATTCAAAGTATGGCATGGATGTAACTAAACACCCATTTATTGTTTAGAGCAGTTTATTTATATAAGGCTCTTCCGTGTGTGTGAAAGAGCTGGACTACGTGGTTATAGCCTGTGTACGTCTCTCTGAAACTCTTGTCTTTGAGTACTCTGCGAGTTAAAGTGTTGATCACTTTGGTAGCGGTTACGTTCTCGACGGAGATAGGGGTGTTGGCATCCTCTATCGTTAAGCTACAACTCGGCAGAGAACTAGTAAGGCTAAACGCATAGTGAGTTAAGATAAGAGAAGTGTTGGTATCTTCTCTAGGGTATCGGGCTCTTCGAGGTGTTGGTATCCTCGGTTGAGCATCTTGGCTATAAGAGGTGTTGGTATCCTCTATAGGGAACTGGGTTATACGAGGCGTTTGAACCTCTGTTGTATAGACCCAGTAGTAGCGCAGATACCCTTGTTACTGAGAAGTAACCTGGTAAAGGCTCACCAGGTAGCACATAGACCTTGTGCTTGGGCACTTGGTTAGAGACCTTGGTTTGGTTCACAGGTCTAAGACACCTATTTGAGACAGTGCTCGGTTTCATCCATAGCCTGGTCCAGGAAGACCAAGATCTTGTAAATACGTTGTGTCAATCTGTTTTGTTCTCCGAGGTCTGATTCTACGCAGACCCTTATCCCATAGTAACGTCAGACAGATAGTCTACCCCCTACACGTTACAAGCATAATAAGAATAAAAGCAAGATACATAGAATTTTGGCGGCAATTCCCTTCCATAGTTTTTGTTATGGTGTGGGTGTTTGCTTACTAACGTGTAATTTTTACATGTTTCATGGGTGTTAAGACTCGCTCGAGGTTCATGGGGGACTGGAAAGGGTAACTGAATTTATCTATTTAAAAAAATAACAGATTGTGAATTTTCAACTCAAAATTCAAAGCAGGGTCTAATTAGAAACATATCATATATTCTTGTGCAGAGGACTCCAAATGTAGTCATGAATACCCTGTAGACATAACTTCAAGTAAATAAAATTTTATACTTCAGACTTCAGAGTTAAAACATGACTTTAATATCTTTATGATGCCGATCGTTGTATCATTAAAGAGGTATAGCAGACCAACGGGTACCCGGTACATGTACTTGTACATGTAGGTTACAAGTTAGAACTATGCCTACCATTCTACCAGTTCACATAATTTTTCTTGTTTAGCAGTTATGATGTGTACTTAAATTGTCCTTGTTAATGTTTTAAATGTAATTTTTTATTCTCTTTTTTTAATCTGACTACTGGCAGTACTGGCGTGCGAGCAGTTCTCGCCGAGGACCATTTCTCGCTGGTGCACTGTTACATCATATTTTCGTATATAATTTTATGTGTTGATAAAATGACGTAACAATGCACTGGTGAGAAATGGTACTCGGCGAGAACTGATCGCACGCCAATATTGATTAATTACAGACAAAAACTGAAGGTTGCGAGTGTTATTTTTAATTGAACAACATTGTTTAAAATAATTCTTTATATATGTGACGATCAGACCGGTTTGAATACCAGTGCCAGATAGCTCAGTTGGTAGAGCACCTGACTAGAGATTCAGGGGGCCCAGGTTCAAATCCCTTCATTATTTCTCCCATCCTGTTACAATATTGGTGTTGTGACCAACCCCTGGAACTAACAGGTTAACTCAATCCTGCCAGGGATGATCTTCGAGGGTGAAGATCATTTAAGGGGGAGGAATGTGACGGTCAGACTGGTTTGAATACCGGTGCCAGATACATGTAGCTCAGTTGGTAGAGCACTTGACTAGAGATTCAGAGGGCCAGGTTCGAATCCCACTTTGTTCCGTCGTTATTTCTCCCATCTTTTACATATACATGTATATCAGATATATGACAGATGATTAAGGTCATCACATGTTTTGCAAGATGCAATAAGTGTTAAAAACCTTTACTTTACAACAGAATACATTTAAGTGAATATTTATGTTTCTTGTTATTATTTGGTGTGGTTTTCTTGACAGTGTCGCATAAACAATTTACCCGCTCCTAAAACACAAACTTTCTTTCTGTGGATTCAGCTTACCGCTGATTGGCTGCTGTTGCAGCAGACAAATAAGATATGCACGCACAAAACACAATGAACTTATCAGAGAATGAGTTGAGTTTATTTAAACTGTTGGAATTTGGGTATTTTTTTTTAAAATGTATACTTGTGACAAAACATATATGTGGTACATACAGCTGTAGCTTTATGAAGAAAATTTTGGTTAGACCATATATACCTATCATGCAAGTAAATGATATTTACAAAAAACTTGCAATTTATGGCGCACGAAATATACGCTAGTTTTATAAAGATTGACATACATGTAATGTACCACATTCTTTGAAAAATAATCTATTAAAAATTCTTCATTAAGTTTACTCATACATGTTTTATGCTTATTACACGTAGTATTGTTTTTAAAACATGTAATTTATAAGAAAATAAACAAAAACCCTCGCTAAATTTATTTGCAAACAAAAAATACACAGTAGAATTGATAAAAAATGGTATACCAGAAGCTAATACCAGTACATGTACTTTGACGCTGTTCGGTGGGTAATATTCGTTTGTAATTTACGAATTGAAATATTGACTGTTGCACTACAAGTATGGTAATAAACTCTCTCTCTCTCAAACTCTCTCTCTTTCTCAATTTGATAAGTGTTTATACCTATGAAAATTTTTTAATATTATATTATGACTTGATATGCAAATTTTTGATCTTGTACTGCCTAAATGTTATGTCATGTATTGGGATATGTCATACTTATTACACTGCATGGTCAGTGTATTTCTTACAGAAATACTATGCATATGTTAATGTAAACACAGCTATTACTAGTACATGTATGTAAACACAGCTAATTATTTTTTTTATTTATTTCAGCTCAAAACAGACTCTTGTTACCACATGGCTTTTACCGGTACCTGTTGATTCTTGTGGGTCAGCTCCTGAGATTAACCTGTCACCTCTATCCACATGCATATTCCTTGTATTCTACAGACTATTTACTGGTAATTCAAATTAAATCCGATAATGCATGAACAATAATGGAACTTGAAGAAAGCATCATGCCATGTTGTGGTTTGTGTTTGATAAGAAATTATGAAAACAAAATTAAGGCTGTTTAAAGAAATTCATAATTGCTGTGAAAATTTGTTTTTCAATAAAAGTATACAATTATGTTTCCTTTATTTTTTATTTCATAAAGATATTTAGATGTGTTTACATAATTGAAACCCCCCCCCCCCCCCCTCTATTTAATTGTCTGCATTAAGATTACATGTAGGATATGTAAATGTACATTTGACTTTGAAATAACATCTGCTATGATAATTACTTTTGGAATGAACAAGAAACAACCTATTTCTACCTTTCTAAGGTATATATGCATAAAAAAGTAGAAAAACATGTCAAATTTGAACATTTTTCATTGAAATCAACTCTGTCTCCAGCTACCTGGGTGTGTTTGAATTTAATTCTAATTTAAGGCAGATGTCTAACTTGTAGGTTGTAACTTACTGTTTTAGCATGGTTAGAAGAAGACTAGAAATCAGAATGGATTAGATATTCACTAAATATGATTGTTAGCTTACTTTTTTCATGAAAACAAGAAATCACAAGCAGGACAGCTGTCTATTTGTTAATTAAAATGGTACAAATCATACAATAAACAAATAAAGATCACATTTTAGAATCATTGATGATTGTTTTCAAATATGTGTGAGAAATGACTCAAGGAAATTGCCACATGTTTCATAAAATTAGGTAAAACATTTCAAACCATGACTTTTTATGAAAATCAAAAGATTGGGGGGTGGGGGGTATACATGTAAGGGTATTTCTAAGTGATGTGAAGCTTTTATCATGATTATATCATGTAAGCATATGTTGTATTGAATAAGGTTTCTTTTTAAAGGTGGTTGAACAAAAGTTGACCTCTAAAAGGTCAGATAAAGATGTTTTACTATGGAGAACCCTGTAAATCTGTGTTTACTAAAGGAAATTGGAAATGGTGGGTTCACTTAAATGGCCATATTTTTATTAAACCTCAATGGAATTGGCAATATGTGGTATTCTTTTTCTCAGAATTGCATTAGCTTTCTTATTCTAAGACAAACCGTCTTTTCATAAAAATGTTAGTGTACTAAGTTAAAGATACAAGGAACAGTTTCGGATAAAGTACCGTCAATATTTTTGTAAAATTGAGAGTGACTGTACTTGAAGGTTTATCATTGTTGCGTAGATTCATGAAATGAATTTTAATGATTACCAATAGTTAGAGGGATGTCTCTTGTTGGAATTGGTAAGCAATATTAAGGCCCCTAATTTTAAGTACATGAGAAGCAGAAATAAATTGTGAAATGTGGCTATGACAGATATGTTGACTTTACAGTGAAATTGAAGGTTACAAACGGGAGGTTATATAACATGAAATGTAGGTGGATGGGATATTATATGCCTATTTAGTATTTACTGGGTATGAGGACAATAGCAAGTTTATTGTCCCCCAAGACAGCAAATATTTAATGAGGCAAAGCCAAGGGAAATAGTAGCTGTTGAATGGGACAATAAACTTGCTATTGTCCGAATAGTCAGTTAATTGGTATTTCATTATACAGAAGAAAACTTTATTTGTCAGCGATGCAGAATTTCTTGATGATAAACAAATTAGAGTTAAATCAAACTTTGTATTTAATGCGGCGATCTTATTAGGTCAGAGGTGTTCCGAGTTTAAGGTCATATGGGACACTTCCATGTTGTGACGTATTGTTTATCGAAATAAACAATAAAATAAAGTGTAATTATATAAGTACATGTAGTTTCTTCTCAAAAATGGTCACCTAACTCCTTAGCACAGTGGGTTAGAGGGTTTACTAGGAACCTGTAAGTCATGAGTTCGAATCCCGCTGGGGATTTTACAATTTTTACCTTTTCAAATATTTTTAAAAGCTATTTTTTGGTTAAATATTGTAAAATTTGAAAATTCTAAACCGGTGAAAAGTTTTCAATTATATAGTACTTTAATCCACATTAATATCGACAGATGTCCCATACCACCTTAAAAAGGAGGGAAATCAAATTCTGCTAATGAATGGTTTTGATGACTATTCACCATGGGCAGATAGCATGGATACTATTTTAGATAAAAAGGCATGTTTATGCGGGCGCCTTCTAGTGATCAATTTGTCGGTCTGTCCATCCGAGATGGCTTGACAGGAGCATAGCTTCTCTCCCCTTGGCCCAATCTAGCTCATACCTCATCCACAGGGTTCCTTTGGTTGAAGGATGTGCAGTGACCTTGAACCATGTTTTAGGTATAAGGTTAAGGTCATAGCAGAATTATATATATAAAATCCTTGTCTGGGGCATATCTTTTTTCCCTTTGGTCCAATCTGGCTAATACTCACAGAGTGTTTCTATGGTTAAACGATGTGCAGTGACCTTGCATGAAATTTCTAGGTAACGGGTGAAGATCATATCGGATCATGCAAAAATCCTTTTTTGAGAGCATATATAATTTCTACTAACCCCTATTTGGCTCAGACTTCACATAAGCAGAGCTTTTGAGTAAAGGGTGAAAGGGTGTGTAGTGACCTTGAACCTATTTTCAGTGAAAAGAAACTGTGAAGGTCATATCAGAATTATATTTTTAAAAATCCTTGTCCGGAGTATATCTTCTCTCCCTTTGCTCCATTCAGCCTCATACTTTACCCACATGATGCCTTTGTTCAAAATATATGCAATGACCTCGAATGATATTTGTAGATGAAGAGTCAAGGTCATATCAGATCACACAAAAATCCATATTTTAAGAGCATAGATATACTCTCCTCTTAGCCCCTATTTGGCTAATATTTTACCTTTACAGAGTTTATTGGTTAATGGCGTGCAGTGACCTTGAACCAAGTCTGTCAATGTGAAGGTCATAGCAGATCTTTTTAAAATTAGTTTTAAATAGTAGATTATTTTCCAAATATGCTTAATCTTGGTCAGATTGAACAAAAATGTATGTATGTTAGGGGGAATGAAATTGAATTAAAAGTTCTATGCCAGCTGGAAAAATTTCAAGTTATAGGTCAAGGTCAAAGCAGAATTCTCTGAAATAACATAAGCGGGGCCCTTTGAAATGTTCACCATTTCAATGTTGTCTGGTTCATAGTAACTTTACATAGAAAATCTTCACAGAAGTACAGTTAAGTAAACTTAACATCGATAAGTTTCTGACAATTAATGACGCAACGAGCACACAGTACGAAAGGTCAACTTTTTGAAAAGCAGTGAAGAGGAAAAGTTGCTCATAATTATGTTTTAAACAAAATTGATTTTTTACATAAATTTTAATTTTGCATTCTGGGTTAAGAAAAAAGATGTTAGTTCAAGGTAAAGTAAACTTGTACCTAAAATGAAGTCAAATTTGTTAAGTCGTACTTAAACACATTTGTTTTTTTTTTGTTAAGTCGTTCTTGAAATGGTTAAGGGTTTTTGGTTAAGTCGTACTTAAAAACATTCGGATCATGTTAAGTTGTACCAAGAATCATTCGATTTTCTTTTACCTTTTTGTACTTAGGTTTCTTTGTTACTAGATTAAGAACTCTGCTTCTTAGACGTACTTCTAGCGTTGCTTTCGACATTAGCGGAAAACCCACTCGTTGCTTTGCAACGAGCTTTGCTCTAGTTATTATTTTTTTTTTTTATCCGCAAATTTTGTGTAGGCCATTTCTCGTACATTTGTTGTCTGATTGTTATGAAACTTTCAGGGTATGTAGGCAATGTTAATATCTCGAGACGTTTTTTTCAAATTTTTAAAATTCACTTCCGGTTATGAGTTATTGCCCTTTAATTGAAAATTGGGGGGTCTTTTGTCCAGAGTTGATCTCGGGAACTACAAAAGATAGTTGCATGAAATTTAGCAGAATTGTTGGTAACATTTTATAGTTTTGCTGGCATGAAAATTTTGGCAAAATGTTTTTTAGTTTTTAAGCTATTTGCCGGTAAAGTATAAGGTTTTGGGGGGTCTGAAATTTTGTTGTTCTTTGTATAATAACCTTTAAACTAAAAATATTTTGTTAATACATATAGAGCAAAAGTTGTTTAGAATAACGAGAGCTTTCATTTAAAATTAAGAAAAAAGGGCTGGCCCCTATAATTAGGGGTCAGCAGCTCATACACGTATTTTTCTGATAGCAAAAATCATTATCATTTAATGAAAAAAAATGAATTCAGTTATTGTTAATATATTAAATAATGTCATTTGGTATCAAATTAAACAAGTTCTGTGCTATATTTTTTTTCAAATTTCATAAAACAAATATGTGAGAATCGTACATGAACGAGTTAATATGTCTACATAGACACACAAGCGAACAAATGCCACTTTAAGGCCCAGGCATTTACTGCATTACGTTGTGTTGCGTCTTAGATAAATTGTTGTGATTCAATTTCATTTTTTTCATCTATATCATTTATGAATTCAATGAACACACATTATTTAAACGTTCTATGTGCAACTATTTGTCGGGGCGCCCCTGTATGTAACCCCCGCGCGCGCGCCGAATGTAAACAGTAACGAACGGCATGACATTGTAGAAAAGAGAGAGCCGTAATGCAGAAGAGAAGTTGTGTATTCTTTCGGTGTATACATGCATTTTCAATTTACTGTGAAACATATGAACATGCACAGGGAACAATACTACATATTTGTTTAAGGAGGATATTTTTCTCGTGTGAATCGTTTACGAGGAAATTCTGACAGCCACACTTCTGTCGACGATCAGCCGTTGATAAGCTACGAGTAATAAAGGAGAAAAGATGGACATTAAAGTGTGTGATTTATGTGGATGTTACTGAAGAAGGTGAGGCTTTTACTCCTTTTAAAGTTTCTTGTTAACTGGTTAAAATTTAGTATATAGTATAGATGTACATGTAAGTACGTGCACACTGTTAGAATCCGGGTGGTTTCGCTCCGATCGCTTGTTCGCCCTGAGAGGTTTCGCTCCGAATGCATGATCGCCCCGAGTGGATTCGCCCCGATTGTATTAATAAACACTACAATACACACTGCTTGTTGCTTTGGTTTTTTAATATGTAATTTAAATTATTTCTATCTATACATAAGTGGTAAATTAAATGTTTTAGAAAGTAATTTAGTTTAATTAGACAATAATTTTATACACATCGCCTGAGCAGTTTAATTAATCGGCAATTAATCCATCATCAATAAAACCGTTAAATAAATAGCTTTGATTGCGATCTAATTTGGAGAACTAAATGATGAGTATCTCAAGAATTCGTTAGCGCGTATTTTTTGGAACCAGTATTCAGAAAGAGTATAGCGAAGAAATGGTTCGTGAATGCTGCCTCTACTGCCATAAGTTTGTGAGTACCTAAAATATAATGCATTATATGATATGATAGATTATAAAATGATATAAATAATGCATAAAATTCCATAAGATGCTCGCATATACATGTTAAATTAATGTATTCAATATATTTTCAATCGGATTGTGAACAATAACTGCATATAATTATTAATTATTAAGCTGATTCTTTTTGTATTTTTGGAAAATGGCATTAATGAATATATTATTTGTATTTATTAAAGGTTGGCATCACAGGGTCAACGGCAAAGCTGGACATCGGGGATGCACCTTCTACAAGCTTGTCCCTCTTCTTTTGCATGAGGCAAAGTTGGTGGAGACTCGTGTGTCCAGCGAGAACCTCTTCAGGGATGTAAGACAGTCATCATCTGCAACCCAGAAGAAATTGACGGAGGCCTGGGAGCAGTATGATGCAGGACAGTTGTCAACTGGACACTTTCTACGGTTGTGCGGTACCGTGTACATGCTCCATGCGAGTGACTTGATACTACTGTGATTTCCGGCTGTGCAAATTAAGTGTGCGAGTGACACCCATAGTGAACTAATAGACTATCATTAGTGCTTTGAATTTGACTTTGATAGTGCACCTACCTCCTCAATCACTAGTGCTTTTTTTTTAAATATGTGTTGATGTATGTTTATGTGTTTTCTCAATATTTTCTATGACTTTTATATTACAATAAATCTATAAAAGTTTACATGTCTTCTTCTGTTCTTCTGTTCACCATATAATTAAGTTAAAGAGTAATAGATTATAAAGATCACAACAGCATAATTATCTATATATACAAGATGAATACTACATAATTAATTAAGAAAACCTATGAACATTATACATAATTAAGTGAAATCACGGAAAATTTGCAAAAAATGATTTCACTCCCATGACAATGACATTACAAATGTTCATAAATGCATTAAGAAAGCAATGTAAGTAATGTTAAAATTTTACATAACTAAGTGAAATCACGGACATATAATGGCTCAAGGAAAATTGGCTAAAAATGCCTTCACTATACACAAATGTTTATAAAATGCATTAATTAAGACGGCTCGATTACGTAAAATCACGATAATTTTAAATTATTCCATAAAACACAACGTTAGCAATTATTTGGGGTTTGCTTAGATCGATAAATACAGGTAATCATTGATCGTTAATAATACCTATTTCATATATTGAAAAGGGGCGAAACCACTCGGCGCAAAACCTCTCAGGGCGAGCAAGCGATCGGAGCGAAACCACCCGTTACCCACTGTTAGATGTTTTTGTTATGATGTGGGTGTTTGTTTACTAACGTGTAATTTTTACATGTTTCATGGATGTTTAGACTCGCTCAAGGTTCATGGGGGACTGGAAAGGGTAACTGAATTTATCTATTTAAAAAAATAACAGATTGTGAATTTTCAACTCAAAATTCAAAGCAGGGTCTAATTAGAAACATATCATATATTCTTGTGCAGAAGACTCCAAATGTAGTCATGAATACCCTGTAGACATAACTTCAAGTAAATAAAATTGTATACTTCAGACTTCAGAGTCAAAACATGACTTTAATATCTTTATGATGCCGATCATTGTATCATTAAAGAGGTTTAGCAGACCAACGGGTGCCCGGTACATCATCTTCGCTAGCCAAGGGTTTTCGGTCCGCTTTGCTCCCCCGAAAATCCTTGGCTAGCGAAGATGCCGGTACATGTACTTGTACATGTAGGTTACAAGTTAGAACTATGCCTACCATTCTACCAGTTCACATAATTTTTCCTGTTTAGCAGTTATGATGTGTACTTAAATTGTCTTTGTTAATGTTTTAAATGTAATTTTTTATTCTCTTTTTTTAATCTGACTACTGGCAGTACTGGCGTGCGAGCAGTTCTCGCCGAGGACCATTTCTCGCTGGTGCACTGTTACATCATATTTTCGTATGTAATTTTATGTGTTGATAAAATGACGTAACAATGCACTGGTGAGAAATGGTACTCGGCGAGAACTGATCGCACGCCAATATTGATTAATTACAGACAAAAACTGAAGGTTGCGAGTGTTATTTTTTATTGAACAACATTGTTTAAAGTAATTCTTTATATATGTGACGATCAGACCGGTTTGAATACCAGTGCCAGATAGCTTAGTTGGTAGAGCACCTGACTAGAGATTCAGGGGGCCCAGGTTCAAATCCCGGTTTGGTCCTTCATTATTTCTACCATCCTGTTACAATATTGGTGTTGTGACCAACCCCTGGAACTAACAGGTTAACTCGATCCTGCCAGGGGTGATCTTCGATGGTGAAGATCATTTAAGGGGGGAGGAATGTGACGGTCAGACTGGTTTGAATACCAGTGCCAGATACATGTAGCTCAGTTGGTAGAGCACTTGACTAGAGATTCAGAGGGCCAGGTTCGAATCCCAGTTTGTTCTATCGTTATTTCTCCCATCTTTTACATACACATGTATATCAGATATATGACAGATGATTAAGGGTCATCACATGTTTTGCAAGATGCAATAAGTGTTAAAAACCTTTACTTTACAACACAATACATTTAAGTGAATATTTATGTTTCTTGTTATTATTTGGTGTGGTTTTCTTGACAGTGTCGCATAAACAATTTACCCGCTCCTAAAACACAAACTTTCTTTCTGTGGATTCAGCTTACAGCTGATTGGCTGCTGTTGCAGCAGACAAATAAGATATGCACGCACAAAACACAATGAACTTATCAGAGAATGAGTTGAGTTTATTTCAACTGTTGGAATTTGGGTATTTTTTTTTTTAAATGTATACTTGTGACAAAACATATATGTGGTACATACAGCTGTAGCTTTATGAATAAAATTTTGGTTTGACCATATATACCTATCATGCAAGTAAATGATATTTACAAAAAACTTGCAATTTATGGCGCACGAAATATACGCTAGTTTTATAAAGATTGACATACATGTAATGTACCACATTCTGTGAAAAATAATCTATTAAAAATTCTTCATTAAGTTTACTCATACATGTTTTATGCTTATTACACATAGTATTGTTTTTAAAACATGTAATTTATAAGAAAATAAACAAAAACCCTCGCTAAATTTATTTGCCAAAAAAAACAAAACACAGTAGAATTGATAAAAAATGGTATACCAGAAGCTAATACCAGTACATGTACTTTGACGCTGTTCGGTGGGTAATATTCATTTGTAATTTACGAATTGAAATATTGACTGTTGCACTACAAGTACGGTACCGTAATAAACTCTCTCTCTCTCAAACTCTCTCTCTCTCTCAATTTGATAAGTGTTTATACCTATGAAAATTTTTTAATATTATATTATGACTTGATATGCAATTTTTTGATCTTGTACTGCCTAAATGTTATATCATGTATTGGGATATGTCATACTTATTACACTGCATGGTCAGTGTATTTTTTACAGAAATACTATGCATATGTTAATGTAAACACAGCTATTACTAGTACATGTATGTAAACACAGCTAATTATTTTTTTTTTTATTTCAGCTCAAAACAGCCTCTTGTTACCACATGGCTTTTACTGGTACCTGTTGATTTTTGTGGGTCAGCTCCTGAGATTAACCTGTCACCTCTATCCACATGCATATTCCTTGTGTTCTACAGACTATTTACCAGTAATTCAAATTAAATCCGATAATGCATGAACAATAATGGAACTTGAAGAAAGCATCATGCCATGTTGTGGTTTGTGTTTGATAAGAAATTATGAAAACAAAATTAAGGCTGTTTAAAGAAATTCATAATTGCTGTGAAAATTTGTTTTTCAATAAAAGTATGCAATTATGTTTCCTTTATTTTTTATTTCATAAAGATATTTAGATGTGTTTACATAATTGAAAAATCCCCCCCCCCCCTCCCCTCTATTTAATTGTCTGCATTAAGATTACATGTAGGATATGTAAATGTACATTTGACTTTGAAATAACATCTGCTATGATAATTACTTTTGAAATGAACAAGAAACAACCTATTTCTACCTTTCTAAGGTATATATGCAGAAAAAAAGTAGAAAAACATGTCAAATTTGAACATTTTTCATTGAAATCAACTCTGTCTTCAGCTACCTGGGTGTGTTTGAATTTAATTCTAATTTAAGGCAGATGTCTAACTTGTAGGTTGTAACTTACTGTTTTAGCATGGTTAGAAGGAGACTAGAAATCAGAATAGATTAGATATTCACTAAATATGATTGTTAGCTTACTTTTTTCATGAAAACAAGAAATCACAAGCAGGACATCTGTCTATTTGTTAATTAAAATGGTACAAATCATACAATAAACAAATAAAGATCAAATTTTAGAATCATTGATGATTGTTTTCAAATATGTGTGAGAAATTACTCAAGGAAATTGCCACACGTTTCATAAAATTAGGTAAAACATTTCAAACCATGACTTTTTATGAAAATCAAAAGATTGGGGGGGGGGGTATACATGTAAGGGTATTTCTAAGTGATGTGAAGCTTTTATCATGATTATATCATGTAGGCATATGTTGTATTGTATAAGGTTTCTTTTTAAAGGATGTTGAACAACAGTTGACCTCTAAAAGGTCAGGTAAAGATGTTTTACTATGGAGAACCCTGTAAATCTGTGTTTACTAAAGGAAATTGGAAATGGTGGGTTCACTTAAATGGCCATATTTTTATTAAACCTCAATGGAATTGGCAATATGTAGTATTCTTTTTCTCAGAATTGCTTTAGCTTTCTTATTCTAAGACAAACCGTCTTTTCATAAAAATGTTAGTGTACTAAGTTAAAGGTACAAGGAACAGTTTAGGATAAAGTACCGTCAATATTTTTGTAAAATTGAGAGTGACTGTACTTGAAGGTTTATCATTGTTGCGTAGATTCATGAAATGAATTTTAATGATTATCAATAGTTAGAGGGATGTCTCTTGTTGGAATTGGTAAGCAATATTAAGGCCCCTAATTTTAAGTACATGAGAAGCAGAAATAAATTGTGAAACTTGCGGCTATGACAGATGTGTTGACTTTACAGTGAAATTGAAGGTTACAAACGGGAGGTTATATAACATGAAATGTAGGTGGATGGGATATTATATGCCTATTTAGTATTTACTGGGTATGAGGACAATAGCAAGTTTATTGTCCCCCAAGACAGCAACTATTTAATGAGGCAAAGCCAAGGGAAATAGTTGCTGTGGAGTGGGACAATAAACTTGCTATTGTCCGAATAGTCAGTTAATTGGTATTTCATTATACAGAAGTAAACTTTATTTGTCAGTGATGCAGAATTTCTTGATGATAAACAAATTAGAGTTAAATCAAACTTTGTATTTAATGCGGCGATCTTATTAGGTCAGAGGTGTTCCGAGTTTAAGGTGATATGGGACACTTCCATGTTGTGACGTATTGTTTATCGAAATAAACAATAAAATAAAGTGTAATTATATAAGTACATGTAGTTTCTTTTCAAAAATGGTCACCTAACTCCTTAACGCAGTGGGTTAGAGGGTTTACTAGGAACCTGTAAGTCATGAGTTCGAATCCAGCTGGGGATTTTACAATTTTTACCTTTTCAAATATTTTTAAAAGCTATTTTTTGGTTAAATATTGTAAAATTTGAAAATTCTAAACCGGTGAAAATTTTTCAATTATATAGTACTTTAATCCACATTAATATCGACAGATGTCCCATACCACCTTAAAAAGGATGGAAATCAAATTCTGCTGATGAATGGTTTTGATGACTATTCACCAAGGGCAGATAGCATGGATACTATTTTAAATTAGATAAAAAGGCATGTTTATGCGGGCGCCTTCTAGTGATCAATTTGTCCGTCTGTCCATCCGAGATTGCTTGACTGGAGCATAGCTTCTCTCCCCTTGGCCCAATCTGGCTCATACCTCATCCACAGGGTTCCTTTGGTTGAAGGATGCGCAGTGACCTTGAACCATGTTTTTAGGTATAAGGTTAAGGTCATAGCAGAATTATATATATATAAAATCCTTGTCTGGGGCATATCTTTTTTCCCTTTGGTCCAATCTGGCTAATACTCGCAGAGTGTCTCGATGGTTAAACGATGTGCAGTGACCTTGCATGAAATTTCTAGGTAATGGGTGAAGATCATATCGAATCATGCAAAAATCCTTTTTTGAGAGCATATATACTTTCTACTAACCCCTATTTGGCTCAGACTTCACATAAGCAGAGCTTTTGAGTAAAGGGTGTGTAGTGACCTTGAACCTATTTCCAGTGAAAAGAAACTGTGAAGGTCATAGCAGAATTATATTTTTTAAAATCCTTGTCCGGAGTATATCTTCTCTCCCTTTGCTCCATTCAGCCTCATACTTCACCCACATGATGCCTTTGATCAAGATATATGCAATGACCTCGAATGATATTTGTAGATGAAGAGTCAAGGTCATATCAGAACACACAAAAATCCATATTTTAAGAGCATAGATATACTCTCCTTTTAGCCCCTATTTGGCTAATATTTTACCTTTACAGAGTTTATTGGTTAATGGCGTGCAGTGACCTTGAACCAAGTCTGTCAATGTGAAGGTCATAGCAGATCTTTTTAAAATTAGTTTTAGACAGTAGATTATTTTCCAAATATGCTTAATCTTGGTCAGATTGAACAAAAATGCATGTATGTTAGGGGGAATGAAATTGAATTAAAAGTTCTATGCCAGTTGGAAAAATTTCAAGTTAAAGGTCAAGGTCAAAGCAAAATTCTCTGAAATAACATTAGCGGGGCCCTTTGAAATGTTCATCATTTCAATGTTGTCTGGTTCATATTAATTTTACATAGAAAATATTCACAGAGGTACAGTAAAGTAAACTTTACATAGATAAGTTTCTGACAATTAATGACGCAACGAGCACACAGTACGAAAGGTCAACCCTTTGAAAAGCAGTGAAGAGGAAAAGTTGCTCAGAATTATGTTTTAAACAAAATTGATTTTTTACGTAAATTTTAATTTTGCATTCTGGGTTAAGAAAAAAGATGTTAGTTCAAGGTAAAGTTAACTTGTACCTAAAATGAAGTCAAATTTGTTAAGTCGTACTTAAACACATTGTTTTTTTTGTTAAGTCGTTCTTGAAATGGTTAAGGGTTTATGGTTAAGTCGTGCTTAAAACCATTCGGATTATGTTAAGTTGTACCAAAAATCATTCGTTTCTTTTTTTATCTTTTTGTACTTAGGTTTCTTTGTTACTAGATAAAGAACTCTGCTTCTTAGACGTACTTCTAGCGTTGCTTTCGACATTAGCGGAAAACCCACTCGTTGCTTTGCAACGAGCTTTGCTCTAGTTATTTTTTTTTTTTTCCCGCAAATTTTGTGCACGAGATTTCTCGAACATTTTTTGTCTGATTGCTATGAAACTTTCAGGGTATGTAGATGATATTAATATCTCTAGACGTTTTTTTCAAATTTTTAAAATTTACTTCCGGTTATGAGTTATTGCCCTTTAATTGAAATTTGGGGGGTCTTTTGTCCAGAGTTGATCTCGGGAACTACAGATGATAGATGCATGAAATTTGGCGAAATTGTCGGTAACATTTTATAGTTTTGCTGGCATGAAAAATTTTGGTAATTTCTTTGTTAGTTTTTGAGCTATTTGTCGCCAAAGTTTAAGATTTTTTCGGGGCTGAAATTTTGTTGCTTTTTGTATTATAACCTTTAAACTAAAAATATTTTGTTAATACATATAGAACAAAAGTTGTTTAGAATAACGAGAGCTTTCATTTAAAATTAAGAAAAAAGGGCTGGCCCCTATAATTAGGGGTCAGCAGCTCATACACGTATTTTTCTGATAGCAAAAATCGTTATCATTTTATGAAAAAAAATTAATTCAGTTATTGTTAATATATTAAATAATGTCATTTGGTATCAAATTAAACAAGTTCTGTGCTATATTTTTTTTCAAATTTCATAAAACAAATATGTGAGAATCGTACATGAACGAGTTAATATGTCTACATAGACACACAAGCGAACAAATGCCACATTAAGGCCCAGGAATTTACTGCATTACGTTGTGTTGCGTCTTAGATAAATTGTTGTGATTCAATTTCATTTTTTTTTCATCTATATCATTTATGAATTCAATGAACACTTATTATTTAAACGTTCTATGTGCAACTATTTGTCGGGGCGCCCCTGTTTGTAACCCCCGCGCGCGCGCCGAATGTAAACAGTAACGAACGGCATTGTAGAAAAGAGAGAGCCGTAATGCAGAAGAGAAGTTGTGTATTCTTTCGGTGTACACATGCATTTTCAAGTTACTGTGAAACATATGAACATGCACAGGGAACAATACTACATATTTGTATAAGGAGGGATATGTTCTCGTGTGAATCGTTTACGAGGAAATTCTGACAGCCACACTTCTGTCGACGATCAGCCGTTGATAAGCTACGAGTAATAAAGGAGAAAAGATGGACATTAAAGTGTGTGATTTATGTGGATGTTACTGAAGAAGGTGAGGCTTTTACTCCTTTTAAAGTTTCTTGTTAACTGATTAAAATTTAGTATATAGTATAGATGTACATGTAAGTACCTGAGTACGTGCACACTGTTAGATGTTTTTGTTATGGTGTGGGTGTTTGTTTACTAACGTGTAATTTTTACATGTTTCATGGATGTTTAGACTCGCTCGAGGTTCATGGGGGACTGGAAAGGGTAACTGAATTTATCTATTTAAAAAAATAACAGATTGTGAATTTTCAACTCAAAATTCAAAGCAGGGTCTAATTAGAAACATATCATATATTCTTGTGCAGAAAACTCCAAATGTAGTCATGAATACCCTGTAGACATAACTTCAAGTAAATAAAATTGTATACTTCAGACTTCAGAGTTAAAACATGACTTTAATATCTTTATGATGCCGATCATTGTATCATTAAAGAGGTTTAGCAGACCAACGGGTACCCGGTACATGTACTTGTACATGTAGGTTACAAGTTAGAACTATGCCTACCATTCTACCAGTTCACATAATTTTTCTTGTTTAGCAGTTATGATGTGTACTTAAATTGTCCTTGTTAATGTTTTAAATGTAATTTTTTATTCTCTTTTTTTAATCTGACTACTGGCAGTACTGGCGTGCGAGCAGTTCTCGCCGAGGACCATTTCTCGCTGGTGCACTGTTACATCATATTTTCGTATAGAATTTTATGTGTTGATAAAATGACGTAACAATGCACTGGTGAGAAATGGTACTCGGCGAGAACTGATCGCACGCCAATATTGATTAATTACAGACAAAAACTGAAGGTTGCGAGTGTTATTTTTTATTGAACAACATTGTTTAAAATAATTCTTTATATATGTGACGATCAGACCGGTTTGAATACCAGTGCCAGATAGCTCTGTTGGTAGAGCACCTGACTAGAGATTCAGGGGGCCCAGGTTCAAATCCCGGTTTGGTCCTTCATTATTTCTCCCATCCTGTTACAATATTGGTGTTGTGACCAACCCCTGGAACTAACAGGTTAACTCGATCCTGCCAGGGATGATCTTCGAGGGTGAAGATCATTTAAGGGGGAGGAATGTGACGGTCAGACTGGTTTGAATACCGGTGCCAGATACATGTAGCTCAGTTGGTAGAGCACTTGACTAGAGATTCAGAGGGCCAGGTTCGAATCCCACTTTGTTCCGTCGTTATTTCTCCCATCTTTTACATATACATGTATATCAGATATATGACAGATGATTAAGGTCATCACATGTTTTGCAAGATGCAATAAGTGTTAAAAACCTTTACTTTACAACAGAATACATTTAAGTGAATATTTATGTTTCTTGTTATTATTTGGTGTGGTTTTCTTGACAGTGTCGCATAAACAATTTACCCGCTCCTAAAACACAAACTTTCTTTTTGTGGATTCAGCTTACCGCTGATTGGCTGCTGTTGCAGCAGACAAATAAGATTTGCACACACAAAACACAATGAACTTATCAGAGAATGAGTTGAGTTTATTTAAACTGTTGGAATTTGGGTATTTTATTTAAAAATGTATACTTGTGACAAAACATATATGTGGTACATACAGCTGTAGCTTTATGAAGAAAATTTTGGTTAGACCATATATACCTATCGTGCAAGTAAATGATATTTACAAAAAACTTGCAATTTATGGCGCACGAAATATACGCTAGTTTTATAAAGATTGACATACATGTAATGTACCACATTCTTTGAAAAATAATCTATTAAAAATTCTTCATTAAGTTTACTCTTACATGTTTTATGCTTATTACACGTAGTATTGTTTTTAAAACATGTAATTTATAAGAAAATAAACAAAAACCCTTGCTAAATTTATTTGCAAAAAAAAAAAACACAGTAGAATTGATAAAAAATGGTATACCAGAAGCTAATACCAGTACATGTACTTTGACGCTGTTCGGTGGGTAATATTCGTTTGTAATTTACGAATTGAAATATTGACTGTTGCACAACAAGTACGGTAATAAACTCTTTCTCTCAAACTCTCTCTCTTTCTCAATTTGATAAGTGTTTATACCTATGAAAATTCTTTAATATTATATTATGACTTGATATGCAAATTTTTGAACTTGTACTGCCTAAATGTTATGTCATGTATTGGGATATGTCATACTTATTACACTGCATGGTCAGTGTATTTTTTACAGAAATACTATGCATATGTTAATGTAAACACAGCTATTACTAGTACATGTATGTAAACACAGCTAATTATTTTTTTTATTTATTTCAGCTCAAAACAGACTCTTGTTACCACATGGCTTTTACCGGTACCTGTTGATTCTTGTGGGTCAGCTCCTGAGATTAACCTGTCACCTCTATCCACATGCATATTCCTTGTGTTCTACAGACTATTTACCGGTAATTCAAATTAAATCCGATAATGCATGAACAATAATGGAACTTGAAGAAAGCATCATGCCATGTTGTGGTTTGTGTTTGATAAGAAATTATGAAAACAAAATTAAGGCTGTTTTAAGAAATTCATAATTGCTGTGAAAATTTGTTTTTCAATAAAAGTATACAATTATGTTTCCTTTATTTTTTATTTCATAAAGATATTTTAATTAGATGTGTTTACATAATTGAAACCCCCCCCCCTATTTAATTGTCTGCATTAAGATTACATGTAGGATATGTAAATGTACATTTGACTTTGAAATAACAGCTGCTATGATAATTACTTTTGAAATGAACAAGAAACAACCTATTTCTACCTTTCTAAGGTATATATGCATAAAAAAGTAGAAAAACATGTCAAATTTGAACATTTTTCATTGAAATCAACTCTGTCTCCAGCTACCTGGGTGTGTTTGAATTTAATTCTAATTTAAGGCAGATGTCTAACTTGTAGGTTGTAACTTACTGTTTTAGCATGGTTAGAAGGAGACTAGAAATCAGAATAGATTAGATATTCACTAAATATGATTGTTAGCTTACTTTTTTCATGAAAACAAGAAATCACAAGCAGGACAGCTGTCTATTTGTTAATTAAAATGGTACAAATCATACAATAAACAAATAAAGATCAAATTTTAGAATCATTGATGATTGTTTTCAAATGTGTGTGAGAAATGACTCAAGGAAATTGCCACACGTTTCATAAAATTAGGTAAAACATTTCAAACCATGACTTTTTATGAAAATCAAAAGATTGGGGGGTGGGGGGTATACATGTAAGGGTATTTCTAAGTGATGTGAAGCTTTTATCATGATTATATCATGTAGGCATATGTTGTATTGAATAAGGTTTCTTTTTAAAGGTGGTTGAACAAAAGTTGACCTCTAAAAGGTCAGGTAAAGATGTTTTACTATGGAGAACCCTGTAAATCTGTGTTTACTAAAGGAAATTGGAAATGGTGGGTTCACTTAAATGGCCATATTTTTATTAAACCTCAATGGAATTGGCAATATGTGGTATTCTTTTTCTCAGAATTGCATTAGCTTTCTTATTATAAGACAAACCGTCTTTTCATAAAAATGTTAGTGTACTAAGTTAAAGATACAAGGAACAGTTTCGGAAAAAGTACCGTCAATATTTTTGTAAAATTGAGAGTGACTGTACTTGAAGGTTTATCATTGTTGCGTAGATTCATGAAATGAATTTTAATGATTATCAATAGTTTGAGGGATGTCTCTTGTTGGAATTGGTAAGCAATATTAAGGCCCCTAATTTTAAGTACATGAGAAGCAGAAATAAATTGTGAAACTTGCGGCTATGACAGATATGTTGACTTTACAGTGAAATTGAAGGTTACAAACGGGAGGTTATATAACATGAAATGTAGGTGGATGGGATATTATATGCCTATTTAGTATTTACTGGGTATGAGGACAATAGCAAGTTTATTGTCCCCCAAGACAGCAACTATTTAATGAGGCAAAGCCAAGGGAAATAGTTGCTGTGGAATGGGACAATAAACTTGCTATTGTCCGAATAGTCAGTTAATTGGTATTTAATTATACAGAAAACTTTATTTGTCAGCGATGCAGAATTTCTTGATGATAAACAAATTAGAGTTAAATCAAACTTTGTATTTAATGCGGCGATCTTATTAGGTCAGAGGTGTTCCGAGTTAAAGGTGATATGGGACACTTCCATGTTGTGACGTATTGTTAATCGAAATAAACAATAAAATAAAGTGTAATTATATAAGTACATGTAGTTTCTTCTCAAAAATGGTCACCTAACTCCTTAGCACAGTGGGTTAGAGGGTTTACTAGGAACCTATAAGTCATGAGTTCGAATCCCGCTGGGGTTTTTACAATTTTTACCTTTTCAAATATTTTTAAAAGCTATTTTTTGGTTAAATATTGTAAAATTTGAAAATTCTAAACCGGTGAAAAGTTTTCAATTATATAGTACTTTAATCCACATTAATATCGACAGATGTCCCATACCACCTTAAAAAGGAGGGAAATCAAATTCTGCTAATGAATGGTTTTGATGACTATTCACCATGGGCAGATAGCATGGATACTATTTTAGATAAAAAGGCATGTTTATGCGGGCGCCTTCTAGTGATCAATTTGTCGGTCTGTCCATCCGAGATGGCTTGACAGGAGCATAGCTTCTCTCCCCTTGGCCCAATCTGGCTCATACCTCATCCACAGGGTTCCTTTGGTTGAAGGATGTGCAGTGACCTTGAACCATGTTTTTAGGTATAAGGTTAAGGTCATAGAAGAATTATATATATAAAATCCTTGTCTGGGGCATATCTTTTTTCCCTTTGGTCCAATCTGGCTAATACTCACAGAGTGTTTCTATGGTTAAACGATGTGCAGTGACCTTGCATGAAATTTCTAGGTAACGGGTGAAGATCATATCGGATCATGCAAAAATCCTTTTTTGAGAGCATATATAATTTCTACTAACCCCTATTTGGCTCAGACTTCACATAAGCAGAGCTTTTGAGTAAAGGGTGAAAGGGTTTGTAGTGACCTTGAACCTATTTTCAGTGAAAAGAAACTGTGAAGGTCATATCAGAATTATATTTTTAAAAATCCTTGTCCGGAGTATATCTTCTCTCCCTTTGCTCCATTCAGCCTCATACTTTACCCACATGATGCCTTTGTTCAAAATATATGCAATGACCTCGAATGATATTTGTAGATGAAGAGTCAAGGTCATATCAGATCACACAAAAATCCATATTTTAAGAGCATAGATATACTCTCCTTTTAGCCCCTATTTGGCTAATATTTTACCTTTACAGAGTTTATTGGTTAATGGCGTGCAGTGACCTTGAACCAAGTCTGTCAATGTGAAGGTCATAGCAGATCTTTTTAAAATTAGTTTTAAATAGTAGATTATTTTCCAAATATGCTTAATCTTGGTCAGATTGAACAAAAATGCATGTATGTTAGGGGGAATGAAATTGAATTAAAAGTTCTATGCCAGCTGGAAAAATTTCAAGTTATAGGTCAAGGTCAAAGCAGAATTCTCTGAAATAACATAAGCGTGGCCCTTTGAAATGTTCACCATTTCAATGTTGTCTTGTTCATAGTAATTTTACATAGAAAATATTCACAGAAGTACAGTAAAGTAAACTTAACATCGATAAATTTCTGACAATTAATGACGCAACGAGCACACAGTACAAAAGGTCAACCTTTTGAAAAGCAGTGAAGAGGAAAAGTTGCTCAGAATTATGTTTTAAACCAAATTGATTTTTTACATAAATTTTAATTTTGCATTCTGGGTTAAGAAAAAAGATGTTAGTTCAAGGTAAAGTAAACTTGTACCTAAAATGAAGTCAAATTTGTTAAGTCGTACTTAAACACATTGGTTTTTTTGTTAAGTCGTTCTTGAAATGGTTAAGGGTTTTTGGTTAAGTCGTACTTAAAAACATTCGGATCATGTTAAGTTGTACCAAGAATCATTCGATTTTTTTTTATCTTTTTGTACTTAGGTTTCTTTGTTACTAGATTAAGAACTCTGCTTCTTAGACGTACTTCTAGCGTTGCTTTCGACATTAGCGGAAAACCCACTCGTTGCTTTGCAACGAGCTTTGCTCTAGTTCTTTTTTTTTTTTTCTTCCTAGACGCGAACTTTGAGGCTTCATATCGTGCTCATTTCTGAACGGTTTTTGCTCAAATTTTCAGGGCTAATGGACTTTACAAAACACTATCTTCATCAATTCATAAAAGTTAGAATTCCCTTTCCGGTAACGAGTTATTCCCCTTTTAATTTTTTTTAGGGCCTTTGGTTTCCAGACAAAGGCTCCGAGACTATGATAGCAGGGAATGGGAATCCAACGAATTTGAATAGCAGAGACATTGTACTGGTGCACATTAGTTTTTGTTTTTAGATTACGTTTTTTATTTAGGAAAAGGTAGGGGTCAAAAAACAGGATTCCAAAAAGTGCAAAAATTTAGACAAATTTTCCTTTATATCTTTTTAACGAAAAATATTTTGTAAAGACATGTAGAATAAAAGTTGTGCAGAATATCAAGGGCTTTCATTTAACACCAATAAAAAAGGGCTGGCCCCTTAAATTAAGGGCCAATAGCCTCTAAAAGTTTTTGCTTAATAACTCAAAAACGGTTAGGATTTTGATATGGCTGTCGCTGGAAAAGTTGCTTGTTGGGATCTCATAAAGGTCGTCACAATGTTATTTTGTAAGTGATTTGTGTAGTATGAGTGTAAAAAGCTTTACATGTTGACATGTACCTGTTTTCATTTGACAAGTTAACGAAAGTCTTCGTGCGTACAACTGGCATAAAGTTGCCGCAGAAAGTATGCTGGTTTATACTGGAGGCATTAATTCATAAGAATTTTTTTGTTGTTGGAGTATTAGCTTTTCCTTTAGGAGTTAAAGTCATTGTTGTTAAGTTCTTATAGTGCACAATCATTAAAAACGGCAATTGGAAAACAAAACATTCTTTTTCTTTTCTAGTAAACCACAAAATTTGGAATTAAAAAACTCTGTGCATTACATTTTAGTTATTAACTCCATGCATTTAAAATCTACCTTGAATCAGAGCTGCATGTGTGTGTGCGTAAGCTCTCCCTTGCCCGCGGCCGAGAAAATCGGTTACCATGCTCGCGGCTGGACTACCTAGCGGTCAGCGGTTATCTAATACACGAGAGTTGCGTCTCTCATATATGAGTTTATTTAGCCGCGAACTCAAGAATTGTTTTAGTTTTGATTACACAAAATCTTTTGTGGATTAAACAAGTGGATGTCAAGTAAGAAATAGTTCATTTAATTAATAAAAGCAATGTCATTCTCTAAAGCAATAATAGACATAGATCAATTGTGGGGTTTAAGTTTAAAATATATAACTTCTATTTGATAGAGTAAGGTCATTATACTGCAAACTTTTCAAATCTTCCTTGGTTCTGAGCTGTGCGTTTCTGTGCGTTGTACCTTTACGTAATCTAAAGCGGTTATTTAATACACAAGATTCACACACCGCGACTTACACTTACATGCAAATGAACGTGTTTGAGTTAATATAGCCGTATATACAAGAACTGTTTTAATTTTATGTTATAAAAGTTTGTCCTACTTGTATATATATTTAATTAAATATTTGAGTGTAAATGAATATTAATGAACGATATTACTCCAAATCGGAAAAATCGTTAGACATAAACTAATGGTTCGTTTGTTCAGGTAATTAAAGTACTTTAAAAACTGTACAATTAATGTTTTAAATCAACACCCCCTTCAAATATTAAACCTTTAAATGATGATCATCCCTCGCACATGGCTGAGGAGATCCGGCGCGAGTGGATAAGTGATCCGCCGTTGGTTCGTATTCTTCTACATGTGACGCGTTTATGTTTCATATTTTGCACGGACACAACTATATTTTATTATGTTTTCAACTATTATATTGGTTTAAGACGAAAATATAAATTGATTTTACTTGTACAGTTGATTAAGCATTGATTTATACGATAGCGTACAAGGTAGTTTAAACTTGAAATCAAATTATAATCAAAGTTCCATGTTTGCGGTAGGGGCTAGCACGATAAAGGAATGCCCTGAATTGAGGCATTCGATTATTATTTTAAAAAAATTCACATGAGTTTAAACAACTTTAGATTAGATTCTATCGGTCACATATTAATCACTTATGTAGTTTCATTGTGGAAGCGAACTCATAACTGCCCACCCCCCCCCCCCCCTTTCCTCCCGCCCCGCTGACAGGTGCTCGCGCTGGATTTTTTTTTAATTGGGGAAAAGATAACAAGATCTGTCGAAAATCATTTTTGGTGGATTCTTCTTATGTGTAACATTTTGTTTCACTTTCCCATCCCTTTGTTTATTCGGCCAGTCTGTGTTAATTCAATTGCCGCATGCGACCGAGAATCTTGTGTCGCTTCAGCGCACACAGCTCAGAACATTTATAGCCCCAGGTCATCAATTGTTATGTAATTGAGTAACAGTTGGAAGGGTGATTTTACTACATAAAATAATAAAATCATAATATAATCTTTTTGAATTGAGTACCATGCGTATAGGTTCCCATAATAATTATTTTTTTTTATTTCCTATCTATGTTTACATTTACTTTTGTTCAAATAATTAATAAATTTTCTATCATTTAAATTGTGTGCTTCATCAAATACTGATTCCGATTACCTTGAAGTCATTAATCTTCCATTGGCTTTTTACAAAAGAAAGACGCCTGACCATCCAATGAAAACAAATACACAGAGTTTGATTGACAGGTTCAGCCAGGTGCAGGTCTCACCCGATGTCCGAGGTTATGTGTGCTGTTTGTACACAGCCAAATGGTCTCAGTAAGAGTTATCAGTAGGAGTTATCGATGTAAATAAATAATAAAAATACATGCCTATCAAAACATGATCGTGCAAGTTAAAGTTGATTTAGGTTTGTTCCAATAGAAATCATGTTTGCACTAACTTTATTTAATATTTTTTATGTATAGCGAATTTTAATATTGTTTCAGTACTGAAACATCGCATGAAAACGTTAAATATACATTTACTCTGTAACTAGTCGTCTTTTAATACATATACCTTTCTTTTGTTTGTTAACAATTCATTCAATTTTGTTAAAGTAATGTAAAACACGGGCGCCATTTTGAAACAATTAACTTGTCAGAGAGTTCCGAATGAAATCTGATGAACATTTCACACGGTTCTCGCACGCTTTGCCCGAAACGCTAAACGGTTTACATGAAACTCTAAAAGGTTTACACGAAACGTTTCTCGCACGTAGGCCGCACGCTTTTTTGGTGTAGTAGTACGTTTTAGGGTCTGTACATTTTGTCAGCACGCAATTCTAAACTTGCACATAGTCTTCAAAAAATTTAGAAATATTTTAATATAGAAGTTATCTTTGAGAAAAGTTTACATGTTTTGTAGGCGGGTTTAGTTTAAAAAAGAAATACACTTCCTGACATGAATCACCAGTACATACTGTTTATAACAATGCTTGCTACCCTTTGAAAATTTAACTCGCCATTAAACATCTCATTTTTTAAAGAATGTTTGAAACGATTACATAAACTCTGCTCGACAAATAGTTTTCCTAAAATATTTTCTTCCTTTCTTTTTTCAAAACACGTTTTATATACAGGCTTTCAATCACAACACGTTTTTATAACAAAAGCAGAACTGAAAGTATAGTCATTATAATCGTTTGACACCATATAACATATATTTTCAACTCGCAGCAACAACGGAAGACCTACTCGGGGCTTTGCCACGAGCTCTGCTCTAGTTTGACTCTTATAATCGGATTGAATATTCCAATAATTATAGGGTAGGAAAGAGTAGACGGGACTTTTTTGCGCATATCCTTCTGTACCATTCATTCAACACAGGTATTAGCACTCATCGAGTTCGACTTGCTTTCCTTTTCTTTCATCCACTGGATTTAAAGCTATTGATTTTTGAAAATATTTTGAATTTATGGCCTGATTATATATAAATTAGAGCTGCGCTGGTGCATATATTTACCCAAATGGACCAAAATATAACCAAATAAATCTAAAAATTTTGACAAAATTAGTTTTAAACGTACGACTCTTTTTCAATTCTAATCGGGTATGTCCTTTAGAAAAATCTTGAACCACACACATTTTAGCAAATAAAACGGCAATTGTTTCATTTTTTAAGGGGAGGGAGGTGGTGCCGGTAAAGGACATGTATTGCTTGTGGCAGTTGTGCTATACTCTCATTTGTTATAATAGGTAATACTACATATTGATATAAAATGAAAGTTTCCAATTACACTGTACATAGCTTCTATCACGCATTTTGACCCGTGCGATAGTTTAAAACAATTTTCAAAGCATTTAATGTCATTCAACCGATCATTTTTGAAATTTAATTTTCTGGATCCTCGCCTGATACGTCCGCCTTCATGTATATTAGAATCACATGTACGTTGACCATATGTACACATTAACTTCATCGGCTATGTGTAATGTAGTAGTATATTAGATACACACATCTTTGTTTGCAGTGCTAATTTACATCTTTAGAGATTTACTTACAAAAAACGTAAACATTTGTATGACTTATATGTAATTATTGTCAATTTTGGTGCGGTGGGGGGTAGGGGGGTAGGAAACTACAGAGAAACTTAACTTGGCTGTGAAACATATGCTTTTATTCTTTCTTGTTGATATATCAATGAATGAATTATAACAAAATATATGTACAACAATTAATTTTGAAATATTCATGCACAATCAAATAAAAGGTTTTACTGTTCTCTGCACAAGAAATCGGCAATGTGAACAAATTGGCACCCTATCATCCCTACCTTTAATTGTAGAGAGTAGGTATCCTTCTATATTGAAAACAATTCCAAAAGTAAGACTCATGATAAGTTGTTTACTGAGGAAAAGGAAAAAAATGTATTTATTAATAATTCCGTATGATGTGATAATATCTCAATGATTTGTTTATAATCATAGTACTAGCGTATCACTGTATGCATACATTAAAACAATAAGTAATGCTTATATTTATTAGTGAAACAGGACAGATTATTTATATTTAGATTATTTAGATACATGTACTAATCTTCATGCGGGGATCTAGAAAGGAAGGGGTCAGGGGATCTGGACCCCCTCCTCGGGAAAATTGGAGCTTATTAAATTTACATACTAAATTTTTTTAAAATTGGCCTAGGACCCAGAAAAAATTAGCTACGCTTATGAAGTTCTCTACCATAACCGCATTTTTACACAAAAGGGGTGAATAAACCCGGGTTTAAAACTATTACTGGTGGTGAAATACCTTAGGGTTCAAACGCATCAGGTGGAAATGCACCAGGGCAAACAAAATCACTTAGATCCGCGAAGCACACTGCATTATTACTAGTCTACTTAGATATTCTGTGTAAAAGTAAATACAAATAATTATTTAGTTAGGTAGGGAGAAGTGAACATAGCATATATTTGTATATAAGAGCATGTACGTATGATTTTTATTTAGAACAGTTTGATGTCGCTAGGATACATATTTTCAGATCCTTGATTTGATTGGTTAATTTAGATATTGAATCTCGAATTTCGAATCTCGAATCTCGTATTTCGAATCTCGTATTTCGAATCTCGAATGATCCTTCTCGGCTTTCGTACGTAGCCCAGAACGAATTCATATTTTTTATGTAATGTCACATGATATAGTCATTATGTGAATTTCATTGCGGGTGACGGCTGTGTACATATTTTTCTATTAAAAAAACTACTGAAAAAAGTGTCATCTGCTCAATGTTAAAAAAAAAATACCGGAAAAGGCCTTGTGTATGACGTCACAATTATACTTGAAAGTTTAATCAGGTTACTATTTACAGATCTACACTGTTCACGATTGCAGTATAGCAATGTTTATAATATTTTTTGCAATGTCACGGTGTTGGAGTTATATTTACATAAGGGGGTCATAGATGTATATTGTCTTGGTGTAGTTGTTTTATGTTTGCATAAGCGATGATCACTGTATATACTTGTACACTAACTCTGTGTTGATGTTCCATTCTGTCACAACAAACACATAATACCAAATAATTGTATGGATATGTAATTTTCACTGTAGATACTTGTACACTGTCACTGTATTGGTGAAGATTTGTCCAACCCAGAAATTGTTCTCATTATCCACACACAAACTACGGGGACACGTTACCCCTTGTTGTGGTGTAAGTAGTAGAGACAAGAACAGACCGTCCTGATTCAGAAGATGGACTGTGTCACTGATTCTATCACACACCAGGATGTGACCGAGTACATCGGTACATATTCCATAGGGATAAAACCCTGACCCCTGACCTGTGTAGGAGAACCTGTGTTGTCCTAATTTATTCATAACCACTACTGCTTTTTTGTTATAGTCTGATACACAGACGTCACCATTAATATTTTCTGTAATATAGGCTGGTAAAGAACTAAAAAAGTTTCTGTCCTTCATTGTCTCGCTGTATGTTCTGTATTTCTGTCCCTGTCTTGTTGTACCTGGTGACTTTACTTTCTCCACCCTTCCTCATCCACACCAGTATGTCCCCATTGATGTGGGAGGAATATATACTGAGTGGTTCCCATTCTCCTGTTTTAATGAATTCAGTGATTGTATTATCCAATGTTATCCTATTGATGACTTTGTTGTCTGTATAGATCAGATCCCCGTCCTGTGTGACTGTGTGGTAGCCTTCACCTTTACCATTGGTTGTTATCTTCTGAAGCTGATTTCCCTGTAGATCTGTTTGGAGAAGTTTACCTTGACTATCACTGACCCAGAGTCTGCCTGATTTACCCAGTGACAAATGAAATACACTGTCAACATGTGGTACTGTGTACTTCTTGACATTGCTGACAGAGGATGACAGTGTTTGTTTCACGTTAGACTTCTCTTTGTCTTCTTGCTTTCTTTTATCTGTAGACTTTAACAATGTAAGAGAATTTTCCATGGGCTTTACTTCTCTTTTATCGGGTTTAATATTTGGAATATATACATTTCCAAGTAACTTGTAAACGTCATCATCGCAAAACTGTCCAGAGGACTGGTTTAGGTGTGTCTGGTATGGATTTGGTTTTTAGATTTTCAAATTCATCAGAAAATAATTCTTTAATGTTGGTTAATGACAGGAAGCTTGACAACTCTTTGTCAAGATTTTCAAGATATTTAATATACTCGTCATATGTTGTTTCTTGTGAATTTAGCATTGATATAATGGATTTTTCTATCGTATTGACCTCTTCTAATTTTTTTGAAGTAACCATTTCTATTAACTCTCTGAGGGACTCGGAATCAGCCTTTATAGAATCTCTGATGTCATTCATAACCTTTTTTATATTTATTCTATCCTCCTGTACCTCCATTTTCAAGTTTTGGGAAGTTGACATAAAATTTTTTTGGATTTTGGAAATTTCTTCCTGGCAACATTTAAAATTTTCTGCATATATTTCTTCCAAGTCTTCAAGTTTATGACCAGAGTGTCCTTTCTTGACGACACACTTAAAACATAGAGGCATGTTACAGTCTTTACAAAGGATTTCTATATTTCGTGTTGGGTGGAACTTGCATTTTTCTACAGGAAGTTTTGGTTTCCGTTGTTTGTAAGGGACCACTTCGTGGTTCTTGGTATCTTGGTTCTTCTGATGTTCATTTCTGCATTGTTCACACATTGGTTTGTGACAGTCATTGCAGTAAATCTGGCAGCTTTTCTCACAAAGTTCTGTGCCACACACCAAATAATGCTGGGCTGTGTCGGGTATTTTTTCATCAGCCATTGTCATTTCTGAAAGAATGTCTCATAATATTATATCAAAACAATAGCCAATAAGTAAACTTGATATTTCATTGTTTGAATTCATATGATTAAATTTAGGGCCTTCATAATAATAGAAAGACAAATTTTATGACCTCGAAAAAGTTGTGACATCTCCAATTCAGTACGAACCCTGTTTATCGCTAAGAGAAGAAACTTAAAAACAAATACATGTATTTCATATCCAAGGATATGATTTCAAACTTTCATCTACTGTATGCCTGCTAAGTCACTTTTACTATGATGTAAGGATCACCTGGTCCATACGTTCCATAAATTTCAGGCTCGCGGAAAAGAAGTTATTCTCCAAACTTACTTAATATGTCTCACTTCTGTCCATCTTACATCGCCGAATTTTTCGTTTACGTCGAAATTATCAAATTTTACCATATAATCCCTACCTAGGTGAAAAGTTTCATCAAATAGACATGTCAGCGCATTATAAACAAAGAGAAAATGCGCGTAAAACAAGGAATAAAAACGCAAACTTTAAAGACAACATAGGTAAGTAAGGAATAAGGAATCGCTATTTGGGTATTATGCGATTTTAATTTTGGTCGGGGTGTGATCAAATCACGAAGGGCTTTGTGATAGATTTTATCATGCCCGACAGACATCATCACCTCATAATATTCAAAGAATGATTCCGTATTACTTATGTTTATATTTACAGAAATTGTACGATCACATATTTGAATTTTAATCAGAAAACCCCACTTCCGCCCCTATTATACGTCATTTGAATTTATTGGAATGTATTGTACAAAATCGATACGTTGTGTTATCACAGGTAGAGACACTGAAGAATGCAAATATTACTACAAATACATGTAGGTCACGATTCTCAGGTATGCAATCGGGTGTAACGAAGACGATATATACCCGTGTATTGATGCATATTGATGAGTAGTGTTCAACTTTAAAGTACATTGTCAAAAAAGGTAACATCACATACAGTACTTTCATATGCATTGTTTTTATTACTCAATTATTTGACCACCTGATGGAATTTGGGAATTTTTTGAATAAACTTATAATATATTGCATGTACTATATCGTACACTTATAGAAAATCAACTCAATAAGTAGGAATATGTATTGTCGGAATAATCAGTAAGTATTTGATTACACGAAGAAAACTTTACCTCTCGGTGATTAAGTTTGTTGATTATAAACAACTTCGAGTTTTGAAACATCTAAACTAGGAAAAAACGAATAATTAAAAAAGAACTAAAGTAATTTTAATTTAATTGATGAATTTGAAAAGTAATTGACCCCATCACTGGTGCAATTATTACGTATCTTTTAGTAAGCCAAAATTCTTTAATCATATGTAAACAATTTACATTCATTTGTCAAGTTCAAGAATGTGTAAAAACTTAGCAAAATAACACCATGTTCATTTTATCGATCATTAAATTTCGTGAAATCAGCAAGCCCTTTGCCTTAGAAGCACTAGAATACTGATATCTCCGACACGCGCGTTCCTTAGGTCATTTTAGAGGTCAGTCTTTTTTAATAGGTGTTAAGCTCCAAGATTTCACATGAAATACATTGTTAAGTAAGGTTAATTCAGTAACTGTAAACGTCTTTAAGTCCACACGGTTTCCTGTGTTAGTATATTTCACGGTGTTTTTCATTTCACGGAAAATCGATTAATTTCATTACGGATTACGTTTACTTAGAGGCGAAAAAAAATTCCTCTGAAAGGAACGAAAAACTACCTATTCTACATTGTAGCCCAACTACTGTGGTGCTGTTTTTCACTTTCAAACACCTAGGCCAATCACCTACTTTTTATGCTAGTGACCTCTGAATGTTCATTAAATGTTTATTAAAAAATTGTCAAAACTGTCTACCCTTTCTAAGGTTGTTTTTATTTTGCAATTATAAGAAATAATAAAACACTTTGTTGGTTAGAAAATGAAAAAATATGAAAAGCTATACTAGTTTCATATTTCAAAGAATCGTTTAAAGCTCATATTTTAAATCCTTTTTTCCTCTATCAATTTTCAAAATTCTACGCATTTTTGATCGAGTTTTAAAAAAAAAATGACTAATAGGAGCTCCAAACCATTGTTTGCCTAAAATCACTTTTATTGTTTGTATTTATTCTTCGACATTAACATTATATAAGGTCAATGATCAAATTTTCAAGATATTCTATCTGAAAGTAATTTAAAGTATTTTAAAGATTTGTCCTATCTCGTGTCAGCCAGTGATATAAAATAATACACGATATAATACAACAATAAAATATGTAAAACGATATAGAAAAAACACGTAGAAACTTAACTTTTGCAACTACAAAAGCGACAAAAAGTTTTTTAAGAGAAAAAAAAAATGAAGAAATAAGTCCGAATTTCCTAAGTTTCAATTTTTATCTTCCTTCATCGTATCATATCTTCCTCAAATAAACAAAACATGGATATCAATTTTGATTTTTGTAAATTAAATTGTAATTTTGTGTTTTTAAAACAACTTTTGACTTCAGGTATTGAACTTTGTAAAAATATTTTTTGAAATCTCAAACACTGAGTAAACGTAATCCTACATGTAATATGTTGTACCGTGCGACCGTTGCGGCGATCGCAGCAGATATAAACAAAAGATATAGCTTGCATCATTGTCAACTAATGTCAGTTCCAGGTTCTCGTTTCCATGATTTTTGACAATTATTAATAAATGAACATCAGAATTAAGAAAAATAGTATTTCTCAGTTTTGCAAATTTTCCAAACAAAACCCAGCAGGCATTTCAACGTTGATTCAACGTTGAAACAACGTCATGCCTCAACGTTGAAATGACGTTGAATTTTGGTTGAATATGAAAGTTGAATGGACGTTGAAATTTTGACGTTGATTCAACGTTGATATCTGACGTTGTTTCAACGTTGATTTAACGTCTTCTGACGTTGTTACAACGTTTAAATTTAGTTGATATTTGGTTGAAATGCTACAACTGTTTGACCTTGAACACTGATTTTTTTTCGCTAATTGCAGTGAATCATTTTGCCTCAAATTATTTTATGAACAACATGACACCAGAACAAATATCATTAATCAATTTATTCAAGAGAGAAACAGTTAAATAAATTGAAAGTATCACTTAAAATCACTGATGGATAACCTAGCTCACATCTGTAGCCAGCTTTTCACAAAAACATTAGTTTAAGAAGATGAAAAAGAGTAAAATCATTAGTTCTGGTCAAGTGAACGTGAAAAACAGTCAATCTCTTCTCCTTCTTCCACCTCCTCCCACACGCTCCGGGGCATATTTTAGGAATTTAGCCAAATCTTCATTGAATTTTGATTCTGTATACTGTGTATGAGATGTCAATACAGTTTCTGAAACAGACATAAAGGTGCTTTATAATATATGTTCCTCTGTATATATTTTTTTCTTTACATAAAGACAATTCAACCAAAATTGGATCCTTTGATCTGCTCCAGTGGCTTTTTCCTTGCAGATCACGGGATCTAATTTCAATAAGATTGCCATAAAGATAACACACCATTTTTAAATAGATGTATACTGTAGATTCCTAATTAAACACAAGGAATTAATATCCATGTAAAATTGCCAAAAGCACATCTCGCGGATTTTATGATCTCCCTATTAATTTTTGGCAGGTGTAAATGAATATATATGATAAAAATTATGTGTTCTAGCAATTTGATGCATTAAATAATTGAATCGCAAAATGAAGTAATCATGAAAAATGAGGAATCTACAGTACTCTGCGTCTGCACCAACTAATCAAATTATGTTTTAATTGTTTCAATCTACATGTACTACAAATGAGAAATTTGACAGTAGTAAAAATCAGAAAACATTTTACCTTTTATAAGGAGGTAGAGTTGGGAGGAACCAAAAGCTTTCTTTCCCCGTTTTCCCTTCATGTTTAGACCAGCCATGTACGAGTTTGTCATAGTTCTGAAAATAAATTGAAATATGTCATACTTCAAATACTTAGTATTTCATATCACTCTGAATACAATGTCATACATTGATTTTTTCAATAAATGATCTTTAATTATTCAGTAACATCATTCTTTATTTACCTTAACATTGCTTTCTTCATGTGGTCAGTACCATCTGTACCTCCAATCTTTTGAAGCAAGAATTTCTGAAATGCAATTGTTCATTTTCATTCATACTTTGTAGTGTTACTGCAATATATAAATTTACATTCCAAATATTTTTTGCATGTAAAGTGTGTGAAAAGATACTGAAGTAATAAGACCGTAACACACAAACGGAACTCAAAGGTTAAAATGACGAGTTTAACCGTGACATAACAAACTTTGAACGCTGTAAAATGCAACGTCACAAGCGAGAATCAAAGTTCACGCTTGTGGCTGTTACAATGGCCATTCCATTAATTTGAATTTATCCTTAGAATAAAATAGAAATTTTGACATATAAATCACATTTGCAGACAAAGCAAGAAGTTAGAAAAATGTAAATATAAGCTTTAAATCATTATTTTTTGAAAGATATAGTCTCATAACTGCAGCGGTGTGTGCATACAAATTTTATAATGCGCATTAGTTATTTATGAAAATTTGTATGCACACACCGCTATTGTTATGATACAATATCTTTCATAAAATAATGATTCAATGCTCAAATGTATAATAAAGGAGAACATTATATTCATTCTATACACAATTTCTAATTTTAATTCTGCATTTCAGTCATTTTGTGTCATATCAAGAGAATAAAAAACCTGAGTCCAGCACCAAAGGTTTAATTTTTTTTGTAATAATTCCTGACTGTTAGAGAAAATCTTTGAGGGTTACTTCTTGTGATTTAACTTGAAGAATAATTCCCCTCATTTGATCAAGAATTTAGAGTTTATGTATATTCACCTCACCTCACCTAACCTCTTCTTGCCCGGTGGCACATAAGGCAGGCCCATTATGTATAGTATGTATATAAAAATACAACATAATTCTACACGAAACATGACAATTTACATCTATTTTCAATTACTTACAAAGCTGGCTTTAAAGTCTTTGTTTTCAAGTCTTCTGTCTAAGGCTTCAAATCCTTCTTCTGAGTCTATGGTAACAAGATCAACGTCTTCTGTATTTGAAGCTGTTGTTACTGGACTCTTAAGACGGTCTCTTATTTCAACAAGAAGGTAGAGGACTCTTCTCTGAAATCCTGTGAAACAGAATATAACTAAGTATTAAACATTTAACACCCAAGGCATCATAAGCAAAAATTCCAGTCTCATAAAAGGTCCCTTGAATTGAAAATTTGTAACGCATCTAACTGTACTCACTTTCTTCGGTCATGGGAAAGGAGTCTGTTGAGGACTGATGCTGCTTTCGCTTAGAAAGAGATGGAAGTGTTGGGGTGCTCTCTACACTTAACCTGCTACAAGGCCTATCATAGCTCCTGGAATGTTCAGATCCTTTGTTAAGTCTTTTTGGGCTTTCTCTTCTCAGGGTTGACCTTTCACTGCTTTGTGACATAGAGTGCCTTGACCTATTGTGATGCCTGTCTCTGCTTTTTGATCTTGAAAATCTTGAGCTGTTCAAAGAGTGAACAGGACTCCTGGACCTTGAGATTCGTGACCTTTGTGTTGAGCGAATTGGACTTCTGGATGTTGAAATTCTGGGCCTTTGTGTTGAGCGAATTGGACTTCTGGATGTTGAAATTCTGGGCCTTTGTGTTGAGCGAATTGGACTTCTGGATGTTGAAATTCTGGGCCTTTGTGTTGAGCGAATTGGACTTCTGGATGTTGAAATTCTGGACCTTTGTGTTGAGCGAATTGGACTTCTGGATGTTGAAATTCTGGACCTCTGTGTTGAGCGAATTGGACTTCTGGATGTTGAAATTCTGGACCTTTGTGTTGAGCGAATGGGACTTCTTGGTGACATCGACCTATTCATCGAGCTCTCCCGACTGTTTGAACTAGCCCAGGACTTGCTTGGTGTAATAGACCTGCTACGTCTGGTTTCCATTTCATCTCTAGTAGAAGATGAAGGTGATCGAGACCTGGACGACTGAAGTGATGACTGGTCTTGGTTTTTTTTAGAAGAGATTTTTTGGGGTGGTTTTGGCGGCATAACTGGTGCTGAAGTATAATATATCAAATTGTTGGAAAATGCTCCAAAAAAAATAAGGAATTACCATAATAAATTGTCCTCTTTTATATCTGGATATATATTTGCATAACAATATCTAACCTGCTACAGGTAACTTCTTCTGCGTTTTTATTGATGAATTGTCTTCAGCAGAATCTAATTAAACAAAATTTATATATATTTCATTAATCAAAATATCAAAGTAAATAACAAATAAAAGAATCTTCAAGTTTGTAGATAAATTGCAAGCTCACCCATAATAAAGTCACTCATGACCTTCTTTTTTGGTTTCCTTTTCATTACTGGTTCTGAGTCACACTCAGATTCCACCGCTGTCGTCTCATCATAGTCCTCACATTCTCGATAGTCGTCTTTATTTAAAAGAAAAACAATGCATGAAGAGAAGGTACAATTGACTTGATGAGAAATGTATACAAAAAATTCTTTGTTAACTTTGTTGACTTCCCTACATTTTTTACATCTTCAAACATAAATTACTCGGTTTCTTATCAATAAATTAAGAAGTTACCTGATGAAAACTTGATCTTTATCAGATCAAATGAAAGCCATTTGTCAGCAGGTTTCTTGCATTCTTTGAGTGCAGATTTTGCATTTGATGTATTTGGCCATCTTATGCGATTTCCTTCAACCCATACACTGGGTATGGCAAGCTCCATCTCTTTTTCATCCTCTCTCCACACAGCTCTTACCCACTTCTTGTCCATCTTAATTTAAAAAATCAAAATTAAGCAAAATGCTTAAACATATTATGTTTTTCAATAAATAACATAGTTTGTTTTTTGTCATCAATGTCACAAGAAAAGAGTTCTTTGAGTTGTAATGTTTAAAAAAAAATTATTATCTGACATATATTTTATTATAAAGTCACCAATTCAGTATTAAAGAAATTACAATTACCGGTAGAACTAATTTAGCAATATATATCTCTCTTTACAATACTTGATAGTGCTAAAAACCAACCTTATCCTAATATTGCCTTTCAATTCCATGCAGCAAAGGAAACAGCACATATTTCCCATCATAAGGCAAACATGCAACTTTTCTATCTATGTCATGCTTTCTGATTATTTTTTCCCGTCCATGCCTCTGCAATGTTGTGTTTTTCACAACGGCAACATTTATTAATTTCGATTCACATGGATTAATAAATAAATTTTCCAGTCTCTGTTGTGAAACAACTTTGCATATCAATTCTCCATTTTCTCTTTTTTCTTGCAAAAATGCAAACGACTGATCTTTTAAAAGTAAACAACTGTCTTTTCTTTTTGTGGAAAGATAGGTTGTTGAAACATTCATCCATGGTTTGACAGTAGTTCTTTCCAGTTCAAACAACCGTTTAGCAACTTGAGCAATAGGATTTTGTGCTTTCTTCACAAATTTCTTTAACTTTTGAAGATAGTTTTCAAATCTAAAGGCACTTAGTTCATTTAGTGAAACACCATAATTTTTAACATCATCACTTATGTGTACAAGAGAGTGAATGTTGTAGGTAGTAAATGTCTCTCCGTATATCTGGGGTGCTTTCTTGACAAAGTATTCAAGCAATTCTTTTGCATAATTCAGGTAGTGATTCCTAGAAGCATCTCTGGAGTCAAGTAATATTGACATGGCAACCGTTAGAGCTAGGAAATGTTGATACATTTGGTCATGCATTATGTTGCGGAAAATAAGTGGGCCAGTGTATAGAATGCATTGCCTGTACTCTGTTGCCTTCCATCGATCGAGAACCTCAAGCGAACGTGGCTGTCTTGCGAATTCTCGAGGCATTTTCCCATTCAGAGCAACAAGTTTGTCCGAAAGTAATTCTATTTGCAGATGGGATAGCTTGCACTCTCGTGGTCCTGATTTTAAAAACATCAAAATTCTTTTCATCACACCAAGACACACAAGATGCATATAATCAAGCGGAAACGATTTGATACAATCGATACCAATATCAACTAAAGGTGACCTCTTTAATTGATAATCAGTATACTGCAATTCATTGAAATCTTCTTTAGTTCTCTTTTCCGGCATATTCATGCCGTCTGGTTGTTCAAAAACAACACGTCCACGCCATACACCTTTAATTGTGCATCTATCGCATCCAAAGTATGCATTGTGTCCTTTAGTACATTTCAAAAATGACCTTGCAGGAGCATCACAAATAAATGAGTCAATGATCACAGCAAAATGTTTATCATTCAATTGAAACCCAGTATTTTCAACATTACAAAGTTCTTCAACAAAGTCCAGCAAATACTCCTCAACTGAGTCTGGTTTCTTTGTTCCACAGAACAAAGCAACAATAAATGGTTCAAAACTATTGACACTGCATAGGATTGGCCAAAATTGTACCGAGGAAGACTTAAATAATGGTACTCCATCGATGTTAAATGAAAGTTTAATTGAGTTTTCATCTTCAAAATGATTTGGATGTAATGACACAGTTTTCGTAAGTCCTGATAGCAGCCCAAAATAATAATAATTGCCACCACATTTTCTAATGATATCAATACTTTGAGGTGTCTGAAGTAAAGTACGTGCATCTTTTGGTACTCTGTGGCCTTGCTTTCTAAAAATTTCAAGTATATGATTAATGCATGATCTAGTGCATTTAAACTTTGTAGCCCATTCTGCAATTTGTGATGGTAAACATTCCTCAGGCTCATTTTCATTATCTTCATCACTTGTTAAAACAACGGACATGGAAGAATCACTGTCATAATCTGCTGGTTCATTAATGTGCTGCTGTTGCTGATCTTCCCCAGAATCTGACTGCACAGAGGAGGTGTACCTTTCAGGAGTTGTCTGCTGGCCCCCAACTGCCTGCAGTTGATTTTCAACATCATTTTCACTGCTGCTTGATTGTGCAAGCGCATGAACAAATGTATTGTACCGTCTCCAGTTTCTGAGATAGGGCATGTCTTAAATAGAACAAAAAAATACATGCACGTGCAGCTAGTTTTTGTTTCTATTGTTTGTATTGATTAACCATTATAAATAATATCATCACTTTGAGTTAATATTAACATCATAATCATTACAAATATAAATACTTATATACTAGGCCTAAAGTACTGTCTTCAATACTGTGAATTGAATATGGACTGTTAGTGTTAAAGGATTTATTGTTTTCCTTTAAAGACCATCGAAGGTAAAAGATAAGATTATTACTTTCTATATACTGTATTACAAAACGGCTTCGATCAGTTGCCTGGGTACACTTATTGAGTATTAAAACTTGCATCGTTATGTTGGAGACCAAAGATCAACGACAACAATAAAATCCCAATTCTATTTATAGTTTCACTCTTCTGTTAACTTGTACGTAAATCGGAAATTCTCTTAGTTAACTCGTCCAAAGAGTCATTCGTGATACGTGTGAACTATCGTACATAACATTACTAACGTTAGTGGTGAAAAATAAAAATAAAAACACCACAAAAAACACCAAAAACTTAAAGACATTTTCAAGGCTAACAATACTTTGATATTATTAGACTAATGTAAGTTAGAGATCGATCAATTTTTACATGCATTCTCTGTTCGTTAGTGGTGAATTCAAAAACACGCGCCATGCGGTTAAGCATTTTTTTCTAGCTTGGAAAAAAATAAAAACATTATACAACATGCATTATATAATTGAAAGAAACACTTACTTTACTATTTTAGAGGATGAAATCCAAAATGTCCTTGTATTAAAGGTCGATGTAGAATTTATAAATGCTGCTCCTCACGGTCTCAAGTTTGGAATGGCGTTCAAAATGGCTTCCCAGCTAGGATATCTTATCCCCAGCTGGACACTGGTTCTTTGTTTCAGTTGGCGCGGTAATTTGTTCGCGCCAGTAATTAATACTTGTCTGGCCAGCATGCGCTTTCAAGCTGAGCAGATATGGAGGATGTGCAATAGATCAATGGCTATCGCGCACCTTGCCGCATAATTTGTTTACATGCGCTAACTTTCGCCATAACTGAATTTATTTCACTATCAACAGTTTTATTCATTAACACTATATATATAAATGATTCATAAAGTAACTTAAATCATTTCAAGCTGTGTAGATATTTGGGGGGGGGGGGGGGGTTACAAGATCAATGCCTATCGCGCGCTTTCCGCATACATGTAAATTCTTTACATGTGCGATTTTTTGCCATCACTGATGATGTTTTTTCACTTTTTATGCCCACAAATTACAGAATTCAATAATTACACGAAATTATGAAAAATACAATTTTATAAATATATGTATGAGAAATTTGGTCGATATTGGTCAGAATATCTGACGTCTAACTAACGTTGAAAATTTGTCATGTTGATAACGTCTTTTTCTTCAACGTCGCACAACGTTGTATTTTGGTTGATCAACGTCGTCAACCATGATCAACGTATTTTCAACGTTGGTACAACGTCGTATGCCTGCTGGGAACACATTCAAAATAGACTTGCTCCACTCTAAACCAGTATTACTCGTGTACTTCTGGAGAGAATTTGATTAGTATGTAAACTGTATATAAACTTGTCTATAATTTGATCAAATCTGTGAACCATTTAATATTATTTTTCTTTTATTCCTTGTTTTTGTTGTCTGATTTTTTTCATATAAAATTTTAAATAAATGCTGCATTTTAATTTGTTCTTCTTTGCTTCCTACATTCCGGTATTCGCTGTATCTATGTATACACCATGAGTATAAAGGATGTTTCTTAAAGTCCTGTCCTAAGGAGATGTCAGTTATGATAAGTACTTGACAACACGCGCAATGTCCTCTATCAATCGCACCTTTTCGGGTCTTTCCAGCTGATATCCGAGAGGTCCGAGAACTTGCGATTGTGGCTACGATAAGGCCGCAGATGTGTTTAAAAATAGTTTAAATTCAGTTAGTGTGTGTTAAGTAAAAATTGATTATTTTAAATAAAAATTATAATAGGCAAGGTAGGCCCTGGAGATGGTGAAGTCGCGGTACCCTAATGTTCACGGAAAATTGTCTTACCGTGAACATAGTGATATATACTAAAAACACCGAAATGTTATAATAACCAAAAGGTAGAAAAATATATTACTTATCAAGATATTGCAACTGGAGGAAAATAGCTATTTTTTAGTATTTTCAAAGTGCGGAAAATTCTTTTACTAAATGAAATTTTAATTAAAAAAAACAAAAAACAAATCGACCTCCTTAAATAAATATGCTTCTCAAACGACGCAAAGAGTTATTCCTCATTGATCGATAACGAAACCAAAACAAAACACCAGAACGTTTAGAAAATTAATATATTCTATCTGGTAGTTCATTACACCTTTCATTTAATGTTATTTTTCAATTACACACACGTCCTCATACATGTATTATTTGTATATAATATATTTTATAGATAAAATCTTACTGACCAGGCCACGCCTCCTTAAAATAGTTTCAATTTCTATTGATAATCTCGTCATTACAGGGAACCTTGTATACGGAACGCCTAAAGGGTCAATATTCAACATTTCAAGCTACAATGCGGATATGAGTTATTCGTTCAATTTCGATAAAGAGAGATAAATTTCATATTCTTAAAAGTAATTATTTTAGCATACCTGAGCCAGAGGCTCAAATGCACTTTTCTGATCAAAATTTGTCCGTTTTCTGTCAACTGGGCCTCGTTGTCGTTGTTGTCGTTGTAAACTTTTAACCTCATTAAAAAATTTTAAAAAAACTTGCGACAAAGTCGTAAATAATTTCAATCTCGTGGAATGATCTTTGACGAACAAAATTTATATAAATTCATTAATCTGTCCTTATTTTCATATCTATAATTATATTTCAGAATAATTAAATTCAAAGATCTATATAGTTTGTGATCAATTAGCATTGACTAATTTGGTAGTATGCCGTAAATTCTTTAATTTGTAAAACGCAGTCTAGAACCGCTGGCCGATTTCAACAAAACTTGGCCCAAAGCATCCAAATTCAAGTTTGTTAAGATGACGGACCAAGTCCACTTTCAAATGGAGATAATAAAAGCGGCGTGGTCTGATTTTTTGGCTATTACAGCAATAAATTATTATATATCCATACAAACCAATCATCTTAGAAAGTTATAGGCTTTCGTCTATTAACACCAGCATAATCGGTCTCCTTTCAAAGTTTATCACAGTTAACAAAATAGTTTCTTTATGGGCATACAAAAAATACAAACTTCATCATGGGAATGGTTAGAAAAGGGAAGGGTTTGTTTTCGTCCCCAAAATTAATATGTTTATTCAACCCGCATGTTATGCATCGATTGCAAAGCAAACTTCAGATATATTTGTGAACAAAATGTACATTTATCCATAATTGATAATTTTCAAAATAGACCATTACTGCATATAGCATTATTTCTCACTCATGAAATAATTAACCTCTATCCGCTCAAAATTGAACCACCTGAGCCCTTCATCTTTGTACAGCAAAACATCACATAACAAATAGGTATATTGCACTCTGCCACTTTTGTGACTTTATTGTGAACCAAATTTGGTTTGAAATAATCAGGAAAATGACAATAGATGATTATATAACAATAATTAATAAGTTCATAAAATTATGAATATTTAATTCTTTACCCATAATATTTTACAACTAAAATAATCCATAACTCCCATTACTGATGTAATCAATGATGTGATTGATTAGATAATTTATGAAAAAAATAATCCTTGTGGTCTGAAAGCGCAATGCTTAATAAAGAAAAAAGAAAATACACAAGAATTTTTCGTTTTTATAAACATGTTCATAAAAAAGGAAGGTGGAGGGGTGGAGGTGGTTTATAGATCGCTTTGAAAATTTTCAATGCTTAGCTATCGGCGTCCTGAAAGAAGTGAGAACCCACGCTATTAAAATGACGCTCCCAAGATTTTACCGCGGTTACCTCCGGCGACGTTGATTTTGTGTCCATATATGAAGATGCTGAATAACTTTTACAATACCGCAGGAAAGATAACTCTCGCGAACTTAACAGAAATCATCAATATGCATAAAATATTTTAAGAAATCTTAAAAATCATATGTTTATTTTTGATTTTCAAAAACATTATGTCCTTTATTTATAGCAATGTCAAAGTCGTAATACAATCAAAGCCAGCTTGACGTCATGTGATGAAGTTTAATACAATGTAAATGTATGAGGCGAAACAACGCAGTACCCTTTAACATTCGTTTAAAAGTGGTTAAAAAAAAACTGATAGAAAATCGGACCAAGCCGCTTTAAGAATATTTGAGTTTGTATTTTCATGAAATCTTCTTCTCAAAAACTATACTGCCAAAAAAGCTTCTAACTTGTGTGGAAGCATTCTAAGATAGTAAAAATTCATTGTCAAATCTAGCTGCAGGTCTGTACCCCCACATCCCCCTCGGTCTCAAAAAATTTGGATAGGCGTCCTTGGAGCTGCAATTGCTTATTTGTTATAAAGCACAAAAAACTTGCGCTAGTTTTGAACCGATTAACCTGACTAAAATCCGTCACTTAGAAAACACAATATATAGGTTGTATCAATACTTTCGGTACAACCATCGTATTTCCACAAACATTCTATTAAAAAATTAGCATTATAAATTTTTCAGACAAAATCTATATAGTATAACGTATATAGCTAGTGACGTTGCTTAACTTGCCTCAGTATCATAAACACGGTAACCGACCTCTGAATTTCAAATATGATAAATTCACGTGTAAATCGAGAGTCGCCATTTTGATATGTAAACAAACTACACTACTTCAATTAACGGGGGTGATGATGGTGTTTAAAAGAATATCAGAGGCTAGTAAAGTAATATATGTTTAGTAAAATGTCCGAGGATTTTTTATAAATAAAATATCAGTACAAAATATATTCGGGAAAATATTAATTTATTCCAAAACTAAAGCAAGTTTTAAAGTTTGAGCGTTATAAGTTGCAACTTTTTAACACATAAGGAACTGTTCCACCTGGTTTGAACAAAAGACCTGGAGCAACAGACCTGTAGCTTATTCAAACCATGATAATGATGAAATAGGGCGGGTCCACAATAGAGATTGTTTTTGTTTTTAAAAATTACATATTAGGAATAAATATAGAAAAATTTAGATCTTCTCAAAAAACTGTTGGCCCCAAAAACTGAAACTCAAATGAAAGCATCCTAAAGTAGTGTAGATCCGTTCAAATCATGATTCAAGAATGTAGGGTGGGGCCTTAATTAAGTTGAATTTTTACATAGGTATAAATAGAGAAAAAAACTTGTACATGTCTTATTCCATCGATGCTAGCTGGAGAAATCAATATCTCAACATTTGCAGTCTATTGTAATTAAATGTATCATCATCACGTGATCGACAGTTTTTCCTTGGTTCGATCACATATCATCCTAAGTTTGGACCGGGTTTCTTTTTAAATAGTAACTGCTGATTATCTTCCTCTTACATAATAATGTACCACAAAAACAAATGATATATAGCAGGTCTAAAATATAATTTACATGTATTTAGGTCCTCTTACTTAATCATGTGATCTGTCAAATGTTGAATTCCGTCCGTCCGTGTGCATGTATCGTTAACAATTTTACAAATTTACTTTCTAAAATCACTGAATTGATTGAAAACTATATTTGAAACATGAGTGTAGAATACATTCGTGGCCCTTACCCCTATAGCTTATTATTTCTGTTTATCAGCATAAAACTGAGCTCTAAAATCAGTACATTGAGATGATAAAAAAGAAGTATATTTCGTCAATATTGTACAAAAAATTGTCTGACATACAAGTAGGTTATGAATCTAAAAACAATACATGTAAACCTCAGAATACTGACTGCTTAAATGTGCATAACACCAATTTTCTACATAGAATTTGGCGTAATTCAACGTTTTTAACAAATAACCTAACTTAACATGAAGTTTATCAGTGGCATAGCGTCCATTAAGGCAAAAAGGCAAATGCCTACACATAATTTTTTAAAGCAAAATTTAAAATTTTTGTGTAGATTTTAAATCTATAACAAAGCTGACTTTAATAACTCTGACCTGTTAACAAAACTTCCAGGTTCATTTACAGAATAGCCATCAAATCTTTTGTAAAAGCCAAAAAAAGGGGGAGGGGATTAATATTACAGTGGACATGCAATTGCATTGCGAAAGTGTTAACTCTAATCCACGAAAAGCTGAAATTGAAGGGTGTTTTTCACTGAAAAAAACCAAAACTCTTGGCAATATAATTAATATTAATAATATAAATATACATTCCATAGTTAAGTTAAAATGATTACTTTTGCGATTTTACTGAATTTTAAAAAAGGCAACTTTCTCAACAATAAATATCATATGGTCTGGTTCATTGATTTTAACGTTGTCATGTCTGTGTAATAAAAATATTGTTTTCGATGAATGGACTGAATTCATGTAAATGTGGCGTATCAATTATGAAAAAGAAGTTAATATGGAAATACACTGTACGTACACGGCCGTAGCGCAATGGAGGCAAATGACGCATATGCTTCATATCTGAAAAAAGACGATCAATTTTTTTTCATTAAAGTTTTTTTATGTCAGAGTGACCTCGCCAAATTTCCAGTTAAGAAAAAATTAAATTGCGAAAAAAATATTATAATATCTTGAAGATGACAACATAATGTTCAGTCTTGATCCATGTTAAACCCACCAACTCTCAACTGTCAAGCTGCCACCCTTTCCATACCTTTATAACTTGTTTAATAGGGAGGGAAGCAGCTTGACATGATTAGATAAACTACATAAATTAGAAGAATACTAGTATGTTCTCTGAAGAATAGAGCAAGATATTCAATTAAATCCCATCTGTGTAGCTACAAAGCCACACGGTTCAAAAGACAATTTATGACATAACCAAAACGATTAAATGTTATCATATACTGCAAAACATGTACCTTTTGCTTAACTGCAAAATGGGTGCGCTCCCATTGGGCGTACGTGGGTTTTGTTTACAGAATACATGTACATGCAGAGTAGGTTGTGGATACGGTGTATGAATGCTTTCTTTTCAATTTCATTAACGAAAAATAGATTTTATTTTATTATTAGGAAAAGAATAGACTGAGAACAGGAAATTAAATTCAATTGACATAATGGCCACTAATGGTCCCTAACTAATTTGTTAAAACTAACAAATGTCTGCTCTCAGAAGTTGTAATTTTGCGTCCGTTTTGTAAAGATTTAGTAAAAAAAAAAAAAGGTCCCCTAACCCCCCCTCCCTTTGCGACCCCCCCCCCCCTCCCGAACCTACCCCCTTTCGCGCTACGCCCGTCACTGAAGCCGAATGAAACACACATATATAGGGCACGCTACGCCACTGTTTACAGATTGTAACTGGTGTGTAATAGAAATGTTGTCATAGAAAAACAATACAAGGCGTGCGAAAAACAAAACCATCTCGTGGGAATTTCGGGTGAAAACTCATGAAGTGAATTTACGTGAAAAGGGTCTTTCTTGTGATCTGCATATCAAATGATCAATTCACGCTTAATTTGAGTGATTTTCATTTTATGAAAAACCCCAAATGACTATGTACATGCATAGTGATTGTTCTCTCTCTCTCTCTCTCTCGCTCTCTCTCTCTCTCTCTCTCTCTCTCTCTCTCTCTCTCTCTCTGTTTAAAAGAGCGAATTTGCTTTCAATTCGAAAAAAAAATCTAGAATTTTGGAGAATCGAAGAATTTAACAAATTGTCATCATTTAATGGCTTATCCATACTTATGCTTACAATCAATGGGCATAGAAAACAATAACCGAAAACATATTAATTTCAAAATATGTCAAAGTATTTGAGGTGCTTTGGTGGCGTCGAAATAGCAATTTTTACAAAGTCGGGAAGAGCAGGATAGTCAAACAGTTCGAAATCCAATCGGTAAAGTTCTCTATACTCTTTGATTATATCTGCTGACAGTTGGCTAAAAGCTTCAATTTTCGCTTCCAGTCGCTGTTCTTTCAGTTTTGTCCGGTTTTGCACATTTTGAATTATCCGTGTTACGACATCAGTCACGTGGGTCTGGTTTATTGTATTCATCTTCTCCAAAATAAACGGCATTTTGGTGTCTATAGGAAGAACTCCTCGAATTTGTAGGTCTCTCCAAACTCGTTGAAAAGACCTGCGAAATGGCTCACATTGTAGTGTGTGTCTTTTAAAGGAAAACAAACGATTTATGTGACTTGAAGCTATTTGTAAGTCTGACTCTTTCTCAAAGTTTTCGAAAGTCATTCCCACTGAATACGTGGAATTAAAGACATCCAAAATGTGCGATACATCGTTACGAAATGTTTCCATTTTCCCAATGAAATCATATTTAATATCACAAGGAAAACAATGTTCATACATTGGATAAAAATGGCGATCACGATGCGTCAACGTCTTCTGCGCGTGTATGACATATTTCATGAATTCTGGAAATGTGACGTCATGACCACATTTAAGCGACAAAGGACTCGCCTTTAATCCTCTTATAGTTTTTATGATGAAGCGTCCAGCTGATCTCCAGTAAAATGGGTTCGGGGCAAACAGTTTATCTACATAACCGGACAGTGCTCGGCCATATGGCTCACGCACGAACATAAATTTGGATGTTTTCGACAGACAATCGATGAAATCCTTTGATCGATTGGTCAGCATTGCGTTGCCTCTCGGAGCAATAAATTTTAAATCTGCAAACACGTTGCGTATTGTCTTCTGTAGAAAAGTCGAGCCTACTTTCTGTATTCGACAGTACAAGAAGCCCATGGGGTCGTATAATGCTATGTTATTGTTCAATTTCTGGGTAAACGACGAACCATTGGAGGCAGATTTGGACAATCGATTTGTCTTACACTTGTGGACAAGAATAGCTTGACGGTGAAGTTGAATTGGATTGGTACTTTGGAATATCTGTCAAAATAATAGCAGAATAAATTATTATAAACTTTATTTTTACGCAAATGAATTTTTAACAACTTCTTTTTTTACATGGGTTTTAATTAACTGATATTTGCTGGTATCCCTTTTTTTAAAAATAAGTCAAATTCATAGATTTGATGGTACTGATATTTGTGGACAGTGTTAGTAACTGTACATTTTCGTTCGATTCTTTTTTTTATTAATTTTTTTTTTATTTACCTCATCAAATCATCAAATATTCGGATTAATTTAGAGAAAAGTTACAAAATTGTACAGTAAAAGAAAAGTACCCAATTATTTCTTTTTCGTCTTTTGTTCTGTTTTGTTGTTTGGTCTTGTTACATTACTTTGTTTGCTTGGAGGGTTTTTTGTGTATTTGTTTGGTTTTGGGGGTTGTGGGGTTGTGGGGGAGAGGGTGGGGTTTTTTGGTAGCTTAAATTGAAATAAATATGAACAAAAAATTGGTTATAAACAAAACACATACATTGTGACGTAACATAGGACATCGTGATGGGTCATCCATCATATAGTTGTTAAAATCCCGCTCGTGGTATGGAGATTGCTGAAGTGGCGACCATGACCCAACATAGAACTGGTAATTGAAGCCTAGGTTTCCTGAAGACGAAATCCAACAGATCTGTGGAAGCGTAAAGTTTGAATTTCATTAAACGACTAAAATTAACGAAATTTAAAATCCATGTTACAGACAGTTAAAACCATCGACAAAATTATAAACCTCTTTAACGCAATAATTATAGATCTTAACAAATATTAGAGAAAATGAATCATCGGGGCATTTTCTGTTCAGATAATTATATTACATTGGGGTTTTTTTTTTCGGGGGAAAAAGTGTGTGTTTAATTTTAGTATAAACTCTTCTGATTTTGCAAACATTATCTGATATTGATTATCATTATTTATAGTATATACTAAGGGTTTTATAAGCGGTCGCTGTGAATGCAAATTTATGTGTTCGAATAAAGACATAGTTTACATATGTAAATTGATAGCTTTACTTTTGTTTATCTCGTACCTTACCAAAGGCACATAACGTACCAAACAACGTTAACTTTCACAAGCAAACAGCAAAACACAATAATTCAAGATCAAACATTTAAATTACAAATTATTTGTTCTTTGGTTTTTCTCTCTATCACACTCCGTGATAGAAACGGCAACGAGTTGTAATGAAATTCTTTTCGTTTTGGTGCACTTTAAAGGAAGTAAATTAAAGTGGGGTGGTTATACCCGTGCTCTTGTCAATATGATAATTTAATAACGCGTCGATGACTTTTATTATTTGTAATTTTTTTTATTTGGTTTGTGGTGTCTGCAGAATAATTGCGTACAGAATAATGCCTGCTGTTTTTTTAAATGGGGGGGGATGGGGCTGATCGATTGAGACATGGTGCATATTTATTATAAATTATATTTTTGACTGCTCAATTACATATACATTTTGTACAGCTATTGTACGCCAAATATATCTATGTCTCTTACATGTACAGTCACCAACTATTTATAGTTTATTCATACAATTATATGTTTTCTTTGGTGATTCATGTGGGTATAAAGGTAGCTAGCATTGAAGAAAAGTACAAAACCTGAGTTAGCGGGTAACGTTCATTGTATGCTTGCTATAATCATAGCACATACGTATGAATCGCAAATAAAGCGTTCAATGTTCTTTGTTATATATTTACATCTACCTTTGAATCATTTTATCAATTATCAAAGGTAATTAAAAGTAAGATAATTACTGTCAAAAAGTTACACAGAAGGAAAGACTTGTTATAAATACCTACAGAAGCCTTTACTTATTATAAATTTCTCCCGTCTCCCAAGCGGAGAAAATCGACCTCCCCATTTTTATTTTTATTTTTTTGCGACTACCCCGCGCTAGGGCTGTATACGGTGCATAAAAAATACAGATCATACAAATAAGATAAAAATCCTTTTTTTCATTACTACTTTAAAAATCAATGCCTTTAATTGTAAATTAATCAATCCCCAAAATGTTCACAAAATAATTTCTACTTTAATACCTAAAATATGAAAACTTACCGCCAATAAGGAAAACAAAATACTCCAAAATATCGTCTTGTAAACACGTTTTGACATAATGGTTCGCCTTGCCTGCAAAAAGTTAAACTTCCAAGATAAAAAGAAAATCCTCTGGCTACCGACGGTATATTAACATGGCAGAGTGCTTTAAGATATTGATAATTTATCATCGATTTTCTTTCCGTATCGTATCATCCTTTTATCTTTATATATGAATAGGATAGGTAAGCAACGAGAAAATTTTATTTCTCTTTAATTCGATCGAGTATCTGTGTATTCTGATGTCTGGACTAAGTCAATTACGTATTTGATCAAATTAAATATTTGTAAAAAAAAAAAAAAATACTTTCTAAAACATAATCAATTTAGCAGTTAACATAGCTTAGGAAAAGGAGAAATTAGTCTTTAAATGTTCTTGCTTATAGTCAATGAGAGATATTTGACTCCTTTTCAACAGTTGTACATAAGAGTAATGTGTGTAAAGTTAATTAAAAAAGAATTCAAAATATCGACTGGGTTTTAGCGTGATATCTACAACAGTAATAGATTTCATTAATATAAATTCGCCACTTTACTCCGATGCTAGCGGTCCAAAGGAAAAACGGGTAGTTATTAAGCTCCAAATTGAATGTGTTGCGTCTTTGGAATCGACTATATAATGTACAATGTATGTGTACAAAATGAACGCTTCACCAAAATTATGTTTCTTCTGGACCGTGTGCAAAACAATAGTTCTAACTGGAACTCTCAAGTTAAAAATACCCTAGAATCTTTAGACATGGAAAGTACTTACACAAATTGTACACCTTGTAATTTACCCTATACACTATACATGTACCTGTAGAGGAAACGTTATACATGTACGTACTAATTTTAAACCGAATTGCTCCAAAATATTCAGGTGTGCATGTACCAAAACTTCAGACACATACATTGTTTATATTCTTTTTTTAATCCAGCTATACAAATACATACTCGAAAAATACGTCACGCTAGATCTCTCAAAACCCTTCAGATCAAAATCGAAAGTGTTTAGATATGGTGTACTTCCCTAGCTTAAGGGTTGAAACAAGTTGCCACAGAGGAGAAGCGGTCGAGGACAGAATACGTAACTTATGTGAATTTAGATCTAATGAAATTGAAACTGAGAAGCAATTTTTGTCACATTGTCTATTCTTTAATAAGCAGTGATGTCGCTTAATTCATAAAATTGGATACAATTTTGTAATATATGTCAAAATATTACTAATTATAGTACTCTGTTCATCGGTGTAATATGTAACTACACCCGTCGCTTATTTTATTTATGAATTAAACAATCTAAGATAGAAACACTTAACAAAACCAACTTACTCCTAAAACATGCATGCAAATTTTATTCTCTTTGTAACAGTTTTAAAGTGAGAGTTTAATATTAAATCTGTAAAAGGAATTTTGTAATTATCATATATAATGCCAGGGACGTATAATTATTTGTTTACTTGGGATATACGTCCCTGATAATACATATGTCACTATGACAAATTATTTACTTACTTCAGCAGGAAAATATTTTATTTTTTAACCAAAGGTTATATAAACCAATGCTATCGTACCTCTCGAAAATCTACCATTTTGGTTTTTTTAATGGCCTCTCAAAATACAGGTTGTAATTTTTTGTACTCAAATGCAGATTATTAGAAATTACCCACAAATTTTGTAACTGTGTATGATTCGTAATGTCATTTGTAAGAAACACTATATAAATTCTGCTATCTGGTTTTTAAAGTGGGTCATCTTAAACTATCAAAATAAAGAAAAGTTTGCTATTTATGTGGAGCATTGCAAATGTACATAAGAACGATGGATTCATTAATAACTGTCGGAAAAACAACCCAAATGTAAAATTTCTAAGGTTTGCACTTTTTCTTTTGTGTCAATTTTTCATAACGTATTCCTGCATATTATGTTCTTTTTATCATGACGTCATAAAAGCACAATGGCTACGCTCACGTACGCAAAAATCGTTTAAATTTTTTTTTTTACAAAAGGTGATAAATCTAAATATATTTCTTAATTTTTTTTATTGTGTTCAATTAAATAAATGGCATTAAAACAATTTCTTAAAATACCAAAGGTGTAAATACACGGTTTTTACTAGAATATGCAACATATACACAATAAAACCCCATTTTATACGAGGGTTAATCCAAAAGTAATCTCACAGATGCGATAAAATCGTGAAAAATCGGTGTAAATTAAGTGACAAAAATTTGTGCGTTGATACATATAGATCTACCTATTTTAATTCAGATCTGAAAATTTTAATGCATCATGATAATTTTTTCTGAAGATAAAATACATGTATTTTGTAGAGGGTGAGGTAAGGCTAGTCGCCGCACGCTAGCATATTTTGTATCTACTGTAGTACACGGGCACTAAAATAAGTCGATTTAATCTAAAAACTGATAAATGTCTGCATGTAGCATTGCATTATTAAGAAACCATGCGTATCCTATATATACTATACAGTTTTAAATCTTTGGTTGGGAATGCATTTCATTAGAAAAATCACTTTGCAACCACTATTGAAATAAAACCACTATTGAAATAAATTATTTCAATACTGGTTGGGAATGTTTTTCATCTGAAGAATCACTTTACATCCACTATTGAAATACAACCACTACAAAAATAAAATATTTAAATAGTATTCCGGGATGTATTCCATTTTGAAAATCAATTTACAGACATTGTTGAAGTACAACTACAATTAAAACAATTTTTTCAATCGTAGCTTAGAATGAATTTCTTCATTAATTTTTCTTTGAATATTTACATTATTTTCTTTACATTTCTCTTTCTACAAACATATGTCCTATGATATTGTATATTATTTGCACAATTGTGAACATCTTGTAAATTGCCAGAACTTCTATTCAAACCCCCTGTATATTGAATAATTATATATTGATAAATACTATTATAAATATCACAATTAATATAAATTATTTCAATAGGGGTTGGGGGTTACTTCACTACGACTACTATTGAAATATATTATTTCAATAGTGGTTAAGGATGCGATTCATTTCAACCACTATTGAAATAATCTATTTCAATAGTGGTTGGGGATACCTTTCATTTCAACCACTATTGAAATAAAGTATTTCAATAGTGGTTGATGATGCATTTTAGTTTTATGTCTATTGTTATGTCTGTTTGTAACACTTTCCTTTCTGCTAGGGGAGTTTCTTAAGAAAAGAAGTAAGTCTTATGAGATGATGAATTCCTTTTTGATTATGATTATCTTTGATTTACCTCTATATGGTCATGTTTCCCATACCATCTGTCATCTGGAACCGAAAGTGTTATGCACAGTCGGAATAATAGGCATTAGAATAACATCCTACCACTATTCAAATATTTTATTTCAATAATGGTTGTAATGAACCGCATCCTTTACCACAATTGAAATCAATTATTTCAATAGTGGTTGTAATGAAATGCATACCAAACCACTATTGAAATAATTTATTTCAATAGTGGTTATAATGAAACGCATACCCAACCACTATTGAAATAATTTATATTTCATTCAATATTGGTCCTAATGAAGTACATCCCCAACCATCATTGAAATTATTTATCTTAATAGTGATATTCATTATTACACAAATCTATAATGATATATAAGCTATAAATTATTTTTTGATATGCAGGGGTTTTGAATAGAAGTTCTGGCAATTTACAACGTTGTCTTTTAGTACAAATAATTTCCATAAAACATGATATATCTATAGAAAGAGACAGGTAAAGATAAATATGAAAACAATTTCATATCTTAATCTGCGAGGATTGGTTATTTCTGCAAAACCGTGAAAATCCTAAAATAAGTACATTTACATCATAGTCTTGATTACTATTACCATAAAATATGCAAGTCTTTGGTACCTTAATTGTGTATTTGTGTTTGTTAAATAAAAACAAATGAATATGCATGTTTATCTGCGAGAATTGGTTATTTACTTCTACACAGCAGTGATAATTCTACCATAATTGTGTATTTGATATTATTCGTTAGTTTTCTTGCATTTCAAAATAGTTTGCAAATATGATAAACACTTCTTTCTTTCCAAATGTATTACATAATAGTGATTACATAGTTATATTTATAAGTAATTCATTCCCATCTACAATTAAAAAAAAATAAATTTAATAGTAGTTGAACTTTAATGGTGTCTGTAAAGTAGTTCTTATCATGAAATACATCCCTAACCTCTATTGAACCATTATATCAATAGTGGGTGTATTTCAATAGTGGTTGCAAAGTGATTTTTCAAATGAAACACGTCCCCAACCACTATTGAAATAATTTATTTCAATAGTGGTTGTATTTCAATAGTGGTTGCAACAGTGCATTCATTTTTGCTTTTAAGGATGTATGTCTGTTCTCCATTCTAATGGAACACGTACAGCCAATAGAAGGGTGGTGATTGGGGTGTTTAGCACATCTTTAAACAATATAATGTTTTGATACTTAGAACAACACTGTGTACTGTTGACATATTTTTCACAGTTAAGAATAAATTAAATGTAGAACTAATTGGAGTACATTTTTCAAATGATTTGAAATTCTTAATAAGACACTGTTAAAATGTTTTGATATTGTGTTGGTATAGCCAGTTATATTGACAATTTAATTTTTTTTTTAACATGCTTAATCATACAACTAAAATATTTTTATCTCAAGAATTATTTTTCTTCTTTAAAAACAATTTTTAATCAAATACATTTTTCAATTCATCACGATTTTACAAATAAACATGATTAGAAAAGCATAGTAGTGCAAAGTAATGCCATGTAATGCCAGCATTACACTAGATTTTTGGAAGTAATGCATTACATTACCATTACTTGTAATGCTAAAAGTGTGTCATTACACATTACTAGAATTACTTTGAAAATATGTAATGCATTGTAATGCATTACCATTACATTTAGCATTATCCCAAGCCTGCCCCAATCAAACTTCAAGAGTTCAGTTTGCTGGTTTATAAGATGTAAGAGCAGTTTGAAAAAGTAAAACGTGACAGACGGACGGACGTACGGAACAGGGTAACAACAATGTACCCGAACTTTCTTTAGAAAATGCGGGTATAATAATCGGTAATTCCGCGAGTTCTGGAGTCGGTGGTACGAGCGCCTTAACTGTCGCCTTCCAAATGCCGAATTACTGAGCCTGACCAATAATCACATTTGGATAACAAAACACCGAATTAACAAAAGAGAATAATAGAATAGTAAATATAAGAGTTTCTTCAATTAATGGATATTTTAGATAAACTGAGTGTCAATTTAGGGTGCCCAGATCAAAAACCTTTAACGCCAGCGAAAAGGGAGAAGGTGTCCTATGGAACGCCATAGCTGCCTTATGTGGGTATTTCATAGGAAGATGGTGCTTTAATTTATCATGCTGTGGTTAATTTATGTAAAGATGGTGCTTTATTATATGAATATGGGCTTTTTTATATGACGATGGTGCTTTATTATATCATGCTGTGGTTATTTTATGTGAAAATTGTGCTTTATTATATGGAAATGGTGCTTTGTTATATAAAGATGGTGCTTTTTTATGTGAAGGTAATCAATTCAATTCAATTTATTATCCTTGAGCTTTACAACTCATCGGAATACAAATTATAATACATATAAAATTATAAACAAATGTGCAATGTGCAGTAAGTGAGTGGGCATATTAAGACAATATAATCATGTACATATCACCATAAATGTATAAGAAGCTTAAACTGTAGTATTATTACAATGCTGCGCTCTCATTTTGGAAGCGCTAGATAAATATTTTCCTAAATTATTGAGTTCCTTTGTATTGTTAACACTTAAAAGATTAGCTAGCTTAAAAACACTTGGTTTTTTGTAATAAAAACTCTTTATATATTTCTTTCGTAATTCAGTGTAAAAAGGACATATGAGTATAGTGGAACTCATCTTCTAAATCTTTTTTATTACAATGATTGCAAAATCTTTCATTTCTTGGCACCTTGTTGTGTCGACCTTTTTCAATATTTAAAGAGTGTGATGAAGTTCGAAAAATACTTATAAATTTTTTTGAAGTATAATTAATCGGTCTCCTAAGATAAGTTTGCAAACAAAAATTATCCACAAGGTGTTGATATAACCTACTCTTCGAAGATGTCGAAAAAGATGACATCAAACTTTGTTTATAAATATCTAATATTCTACACTCAATTATCTTGTAGGTTTTACATTGATTTGAACAAGTTTCGTCAAACAAATATTTTAGACCCATGCTAGATAACTCGCTTTGTATGGAAACCATCCAGTTATCGTTATTGACAAGCATGCTTTCGTATGCCTCCTTCAAGATAATGTTATTTGTATTTTTAATTTTTAACCAGTATTTGAAAATTCGTAGTTTTTTTCTAATATACAAAGGAAATCTACCCAGTTCATAATACACTAAATTATTTGTAGTTTGTTTGTTGACCCCAAGAATTCTCTTACAAAAATTGAGATGTACCTTTTCTATATCGGGTGCTTTGTGGAAACCCCAAATTTCACAGGCATATGAAAGAATACTATGTACATACGTATCAAATACAGAACATTGAGTTTCAACATTAAAAGAATAATTTTTCATAGTGTTTGATATTGCAAAAAGTGCTTTCCGTCCTTGATCTGCTACATATTTTTGTGTTTGTAAAAATTTTCCCTTGAAGTTAAATAACATACCAAGATACTTAAAAGTATTCACAACTTCTAGTTTTTGTTCATTGTATGACCAGCTTTCGAAATCTGATATTTTCCCACCATTTCAAAAAATGACAACCTTGGTTTTAGACACATTTACATTCAGATCCCATTCTATAGTATATTTCTTAAGTGTATTTAACATACTCTGTAACCCAGCAGGGGTTTCAGCAATCAATACCATGTCATCTGCAAACATTAGCAGGAAAATAGTAATCATTTGTAGTTCAATGGATGGACAATTGTTTTTTTATAAAGTTTATCTCAAAATCGTTAACATAAAAAGCAAAAAGTAGTGGTGATAACACTTCACCTTGCAAAAGACCCATGTCATTACTAAAGTAATCACTTAAAACACCACCATATTTGACACATGACTTCACATTATTATACAGTGATTGTATAACTTGTAATAATTTCCCTCGTATACCAACTTTATATATTTTATCCCATAACTTGCATCTGTTAATAGAGTCAAATGCCTTTTGAAAATCCACAAAACAACAATATAGACGTTTTTTGTTACATAAAGATTTGTTAATAAGTGATCGTAAAACAAATATAACATCTACTGTACTAAGTCCTGGTCGAAACCCAAACTGAGCATCAGTTAAAATATCGTATTTGTTATCCCATTCTAGGATTCTATTATTTAAAACACTTGTAAATAGTTTTCCAAAACAACTGACAATAGAGATACCCCTGTAGTTGTTTACATCATCAATGTCACCTTTGTTGTGTACTGGTACAATACAACTTTTTGTCCACAGATCAGGGAATAAACCTGACATTAGTATTGTGTTAAAAAGTTTATGTAACACAGGCATCAAAATATTATTTCATCTTTGTAAAAAACTCATAACAATGTAGTCCTCACTACAACTTTTGTTACATTTTAGTTTTTTTAATTGCCTTACTAGTTTCATCATAGGTAATTTCTTTATCTAACTCTTCATATACGGCATTATAATTCACAAAGTCACAAGTACTTTCTTTGTGGTCAGCGCTGTTACCTTCAATAAGTCTTTTAAAATATGCTTGGAAGTCGTCATTCGTTAGGCTACATTTTCCAGACTTGCTTTTCCCCTTAGAGAATAAACTGTAAAAGTGTTTTGGGTTATGTTTTCTCAAAAAATCAAACATGTCCCCCTCATATCGTTTGTATTTATATTTTGATTTTTTCATGTATTTTTGGTATTTTTTCTTGGCGACTAAAAGTGTTTCTTTGTTTTCATATGATTTTTCATTATTGTATGTATGGAGTAGCCCTTTGTATTCTTTCAATAGTTTTTTACAAGTTTCGTCAAACCAGGGTTTGTCCTGTTTCATATTCCCACATGCGTTATTTTTATGTATGGTATGTTGTGGTGCTTTAGATACGTTAACATCCATGTAAGGTAAGACACAGTCATTCAATATACTGCAAATATTGTTGATACAAGTATTGAGATCTGAAGAATTTTTGAAATCAATATTTAATTCACCGAGTATAAAATTTTGGTTTCGTGTTATTTCAGTCAAGATAAATTCCGCATTGTCATCGACCCACTTTACTGATTTGCTGTTAGTTCTACCCGAAGATACACTCGTTCTATGCAGTTGTGTTTCCAGGCAAATACCATTGATAGTAAAAATGATTGGTGAATGGTCAGAAAAAATATTAAATATGCCAGTAGAAAAATGGCCTATACTAAAAAACAATGAACTTTCCGTCAACAGATAATCTATAACACTATTTCCTCTAGAACAGAAAAAAGTATAGTCACCAGGTACATCCCCAGGATGTCTACCATTAACAATTCGTAGACCTGATGACTTACATAATTCTAATAATTTTCTACCATAATTATTGATGTGTTTATCTTGGTTTTTTCTTTCACAGAGAACTTCGGTGTCTTCATATAGAAATGGTAGATTTCCATCAGACACAATATATTTCAAAAAATCATCAGTTATGTAATCGTTTCTGACACCTGTTCTTGCATTTAAATCTCCTGTAACATATACAGAACCCATATTTTTATATTTACTTTTTGACTCCTCTAATAATTGGAATATACAGGTATCAATATTAAAATGTTCATAAAAAACACTGTTTTCAGGAGGTAAATAACACATAGCAATGTAGATATTTTTGTTTTCAGCATTTGTTAAAATTTTACACCATATTATGCTGTCGTATATATTTTCAACAATACTAATATATGGAGATAGGTGTGGTTTACAATAGATAACAATACCCCCACCTTTAATTGATTTTCTTGGAAAAATACACTTTTCATAGCCATCTATGTCTACAACATCTCCAGGAGCAAGCCAGCATTCACTAAGGAAAATTATGTCGTATCCATTTATAATTGAATGGAATTCGGGAAAGTTTATTTTATCACGAAGCGACCGACAGATATTCAAAGATATAAACGACAATTCACTCACTGCACATCCCTACGCTGAATGGTTACCCCATACCGGTGGGTGATTGGCGATACGCACGTCACTACGTTCTGCTCCCGGTTTGGTGCGTTCCGTGTCCCGGTCAGGCGTGGATCTTGCTGCTGTGGTCGATGTCGGGGGATTTCCCATGTGTTTTGTTCCCAGTTTAGCGCGTCCGGTGTCCAGGTAAGGCGCGGATCTTGCGGCGGCTGTCGGTGCCTCGGGGTTACCCATGCGTAGAGCTCCCGGATTAGTGCGAATGGTGTTCGAGTAAGGCGCGGATCTCGCTGCTGCGGCAGATGCCTCTGGGGTATTCTGCGGTTCGCCCGACGGGTCTTCTGGTAGGTACAGTTTCCCATCAATATACAGCTTGTCGCGAACCAGCTTCGTTTTGTGTCCCGATTTCCTGAACCTCTTCTGGATAGGGTACTTTATTTAAGACTGAGTTAAACATTGATTATCTCAAAATTGTGAAACTGAAACAAAAATGGATACAATCAAAGTCCATTTAACACACTATTGCTAATTCCTCTTTTTTAGCATAATAAATATTTAATAGGAGATGAACTGTATGACTTGATCTCAACTGAATTGACAAATACGATTAATAGAATAATACAATATTTTGTCAGTATTTCTGACATTTTACTTTTGTTTTTACCACTCATAAAAGGACCTTCTTTGAGATGTATTATGGTGTAATAAACCTTTCCCTGTGACTTTACCTTACTTTCTCTTCAAGTTAAATCTTATCACCTAGGGCATAAATCTGTTTAAAATCAGATAAAAGATATTAAGATAATCAGAATATCTATAACAAATAAAATGGGATGATAAAAAAATTACAAACTTTTAATTTGTGAATAAATTACCAATATAACAAATTAATCACTGTGCAAAAAAAATCTATCTTGTTGAGAATGATCATTGTGTTGCTCCATATTACTTGTACTCTGACAGTTAGCCTAACCTATTTTGCGAGTATTTAATCTTTTTTAAGCATACTGAAAAGGAGCATTTTTTAAGAGAAAACAGTTTTTATTATAAGCTTTACAAACAATATTAAGATATCAAAATCAGGCTCCGATTTAACAAAACAATTAAGTTTTATTCTAAGACCTCGGTGGGTTTTTTCGGGGTTTTTTTTGGGGGGAGGGGGTGAAAATTGAGCCTGATATTTGTACAAGTTTCTTTCTCGCTTTATTTACATTTAATTATATTGAGATGAAATGTAAATAACAATTTTGTTGTTAAGGTGAAATAGAAATAAACAAAACAAATATGTACGGAAAAATAGTCACTGTTTTAAATTATCTGACTTCTACCTCCTACCTGTGGTATCCAAAATGGCGACAAAGCATTCCGTTCTAATTGATGAATTCCTTCCCTACTAAGGATAATGCTGTCTGAGATTTGATTGTTTATTAACAGTTTATTTTTAGACTTGTTGGAATGTTTTGCGTTTCACAGAATATAACTATCCCACGGCAAAATATACTGTTATGGCTAATTAGGAACAAGCTAAGTGTGTTTACTAAAGAACCGCTTTTCCCTTACTCTTAATTTATTGTTCAATACTCTGGTCTGATTCATTTATATAGTGGAGTGACAATGCCATTTAAAATGTAACATTAATGTAACACCCTACCCCACGGCTAATTTCTATATATTTGGAGAGATATAATATCAAATAATAATTTTAAACCGGCAGTAGAAATTTATGTGGTCAAAATTTAAAATAATACAGATTATTGAAATGAATATGAGATAATCTATTTTAACTGATTGAACAGCAATGTCTCACAGTGGAGGACTTAATTAGGTACAGGTTAACCAATGTAAGATAGTCAGCATCAGTAAGAGTTATCTAAGCTAGCAACTTCCTCTTCCTGTCTACCATCTGGCCAGGAAAGCCACACAAAGGAAAAAATTATTTTTCAATCTCAATCTTTCACATCAAGAACCAGAATGCCACCAAAACGAAGAAGAAATCAGGAGAATTGGGGGAATAGTCTCTCCGGCTAGGGACAGGGGTAAAAAAAAAGCCTCGCCATCCCCAAAGGCAAAAAAAAGCCCGGCTATACCGAGCCTCAGGCTGAGGCCAGCCACCAGGATGCCCCCCTACCCCAACAACAGCCACCACCAGATGTGAGTGACCACGAGAGCGGAACCGAGGACTTTCGGCTTCCCACTATGGGAAATTTTGAGAACTCGAGCTTTTCTTTGAATTTCAATCTTTCTGACTTCACTCCAGTTCCCGAAGTTAGTTGTTTCGACATTGTAGGGCAGCATGTCCCCATAAAATTAAAACAAAAAATATGGGAGGGACAATTTATTGATTTAAGTTTATTATTAAAAACAGCCAAAGAAATTAACAACAGCTTGGGGGGTCAAGGCGAGATAAAAATTAGAGATGGGAAATTCTGCATTGTCAAGGCAAATCTTGGCCCTTACCTCACAATAGACAAATGGACCGATGCTTTCATGATATTCATGAGCGTAATGTTAGAAAAATTTAGAACCAGGGCACAGGAGATGTTAAAATACATGCGCGATATCAGATATCACACTAGCTGCAGCTAGATCGCAAGGTTGGTTAAGTACGATGAGCAGTATCGTCTTCGTAAAGCCAGCCACCCCGAATCATCTTGGGGTGTAATCAATCACGAATTTTGGCTTTTATATGTGACAGGGCAGGCTGGTTCTGAAAGTAAAGCTCAGGTCAACAATGCAATTTTCAGGGGAGAACAGCACATCTACTGCAATTCAGTATTGCTATCATTTTAATCACGGTAAAAGGTGCAATTTTTCCCCAGATGCAGATTCAAGCACATCTGTAGAAGATGCGGAGGCAAACACCCAGCTACCAACTGTTTCAACAACAAGTCAGCTTTATAAGTTGGGCAAGACCCCTATTAAAGTAGACAGAATTTCTTATCATACAAAAACTACTTAGATTATAATTTTCTAACGCAAGGCTTTATGCACGGTTTCAAACTTCAATATTTTGGCCCTAGATTACCTAGGTTTTGAAAAAAACTACCAAGTATAGGCAAACAGTATTCAGTAGCAAAGCAAAAGATTGACAGGGAAATTTCACTGGGGAGAGTGGCAGGCCCCTTTAAGCAACCACCTTTTCCAACACTTCAGGTTTCTCCGCTAGGTCTGGTGCCCAAAAAGGATGGTGACTATCGTCTTATTCACCACTTATCTTATCCAGAGGCTGCTTCTATTAATTTTTATATTGACTCTGAACAGAGCTCTGTGACCTATTTAACTATAGACGATGCTGCTGCCATGATCGCCAGATTAGGAAGTGGGACATATCTTGCAAAGTCAGACATCAAATCAGCCTTTCGGCTAATACCAGTTAGCAGCACTGATTTTGATCTGTTAGGTTTTTTCTTTAACAACTATTATGACAAAATGCTGCCATTTGGTTGTAAGATTAGTTGTGCAATCTGGGACAGATTTGCTAGCTTTCTTCACTGGCTGACACATGTCCATGCACAAAATCGGTCGATTTTACATTATCTAGATGATTTTCTTTTTTGTGGCCAATATTTTAATTCAAGCAAAAATATCTTGGACACCTTTCTGTTGCTGTGTAGTGACCTTGGGGTCCCAATTGCAAATGAAAAAACAGTTCAACAAACCCAAGTGCTCATCTTTTTAGGCATTGAAATAAATACTGTAGAAATGATCATGAAGTTGCCGATAGAAAAAATTCATGAAATCAGACTTAGGATCACCGAGGTCATGAAATTGAAGAAGGCAACTCTCAAACAACTTCAATCATTACTAGGGCTTTTGAATTTTGCATGTAGAGTCATAGCTCCAGGTAGGGCTTTTTTGTCGACGCCTAACTGACGCAACCATTGGTCTCAATAAACCGCATCACCACACACGAGTGAATGGTGAATGCGGAAATGAAAGCTGACCTGCAAGTTTGGCTCACATTTCTCCAGTCTTTCAATGGTATTTCAGTCATTACAGAGGGCACATGGGTCAATAATGACACTAATGACACAGCTCTTTACCGACAGTGCAGGGGGAGAAGCGCAGGGATTTGGCATATTTTTCGCAGGCAAGTGGGCATATGCCCATTGGCCAAGGTGTTGGTTTGCTTAGGGCATAACTCGAGATATGACCTTCTTAGAACTCTTTCCAGTGCAGGTAGCTCTTGAGCTGTGGAAACAGCGCTTTGCCAACTCAAAAATTTTGTTCTACATTGATAACATGGCAGTTGTGCAGGTTATAAACACCACAACATCAAAATCACCTAGGGTCATGAAAATTGTAAGGAAACTGGTTCTCACATGCCTCAAATACAATATTTTATAAAAAGCAAAACACATACCATCTATGTTAAATTATATCGCGGATTGTCTCTCTCGTTCACAGTGGTGCAAATTCCGGCAGCTAGCACCAACAGCAGACCCATGGCCAACACCACTCCCCAAGAACATTTGGGAATTTTAAGAACTGAAGCCACCAGGCTCATCCAGGGCTCAATTTCAACAAACACACATAAAGCCTATCAAGGAACTTTGACCAATTTCAAAAAAATGTTTGAACAGTTGTGGGTTAGCATTGGTTTTTTTCCCATTCCTATTGATCACTTACTTAATTTTATTGCCTATTTGTCCATTTCAGGTACAGCGTACAGAACAGCTGCTCTGTACATTAGTGCTCTATCTTATATTCACAAATTAAGAGGCATCCAAGATAACACCCAATCCTTTATTGTTAAAAAAAGCCTTGCAGGGTCTCCATATAAAGCGAGGCGTCACAACAGATCCGCGAATTCCTTTAACTTTATCTAGTTTACAAAGGGTCATGTTAGCATTGCCATCTATTTGCAGATCCCCCTATGAGAGTGTTTTATTCTCCACTATTTTTTCCATCACATATCACGGTTCGCTTAGGGTAAGCGAGGTCTTGGCCATCCACAGGGCACACATCTCAGTTGAGGGAAACAATGTCAGTATTTTAATTTTAAGGTCAAAAACAGATCAGATGGGAAATGCAACCACGTTGAACATATCTAGACAACCCAACGCTGACACATGTCCAGTAAGTTGGGTACTGAAATTTTTACGATTACGCCCCGACAGCGGCTCTCTTTTACTTTTTACCCATATGGATGACAAAGCCATAACAAGATACCAATTTAATTGCATGCTGCAAAAGACTCTCCAATTAAATGGCATTCAGGGATATTTTAGACCACATAGCTTTAGAATAGGCAGAGCTACAGATCTTGCAAAACAAGGGGTTTCAGAATCAGAAATTAAAGCTTTAGGCAGATGGGAATCAAAGAATTTTCAAAATTATATTAGATTGTAAATTCTTTGTTATTTGTAATGGAATTCAGGCTAATTTTGCCAAAAGTATTCCAGATTTCAAAACAGTCTGGATAGTTGGAACTTCAATACCGTAATGGGCCGGGGAGGGAGCAGTGAAGAGACCAGGTGGAAAGAACCTGAACCTTGGCGTGGACATCACCTGGAAAGGAATAAGGGGACTACACTGGAAGGACCTGGACAAACTTATTTCTGATGAGGTTAAAAACCAACCACACCCGGATGTATTGGTCATTCATACGGGATCCAATGATCTTACAGCAGCTGGCAATACAGCACTACGATTTTGGCATGAAATTCAATGTAGTTTGTATCGCTATAATGTAATGCTCCCAAAAACATTACTTATTTGGTCAACAATGCTTCCCCGTCTCTTCTGGCATGGGGCCCCATTAGGCATGGGTGGGGCTAAGATTAATTCAAAACGGCGCAAGGTAAACAAGGCGATTAGAAAATTTATCACATCTGAAGTAAATGGGGCTTGCATTGTTCATGACAAAAACATTAATGTTCACCAAACTGGTTTGTTTAGATACGATGGAACCCATTTATCAGAAAGGGGAAACAAGGCTTATTTAATCAATATCCAAGGGGGCTTAGAATTCATTTTCAGGGGAAAAAGGAAGATTTTTGGATGAATTAGTTGTTTTTATAGTGCAGTACACTTGCTTATATTAAAACATAGACCTTAGTAACACAGTTTAAAAGGGGGCAAATTTAGTGGGGAACATCATATCGATGTTAGTGGCGGGGTCAAGGGAGACATAACCTCTGCACTAGCTTAACCTGGTTGTCTCTGCCCATCTGCTTAAAGCATGAGTGGGTCTCATGGCGGTGTGTTAACATGGAAGTTAAATACCATTGAGCAAATGTGTGTAATGTGTTCCTAAACTGTTTGGGGTCTGCAGCATTTCAGTGCTCAGACCCCCTCTACCTCTATAAAAAGGAGGATAGGCTACAAGCTGGTGGTGTTAAAAAGTTAAACCAGGTAGCAAGCCAGAGGCAGGGTGTAAAAGCTGTGCAGCTTGTATGCCTAGCCACCATGCGTGTCAGGCATGGGGTTTTCATGGCACTCGCATAAGCGATGAAATAAATTATAACTTGTTAAAATTTAAGTCATCGACAATCAAGGCAAAACATCAAAATAACCACTTCTTCACTTTAAATGCCCCCTTTTAAAAAAATGACCATAGAAAACTCTACGACCGGGCAATAAGGATTGGGGAGGGGTGTCCTTTCAGCTGTGAGGTGTGCTGTTCCATTAAACTCGAAAAATAAGCGATTTTTTTCTATTTTTGTCACTCCACTAATAGATTTTATAAACAATTTATCCGATCTTTTCAAATTGGAACCAATTACCGCTGATAGCAAGCATAACAACGTAGGCGAAATATCAACAAGATCAAAATGTTCTACAATACATAGGTCATCAAAGTTTGCTCCCTTGATGAGGTACACTTGTCTAAATCCACGTCTACAGTATAATGAACATATGCGCAATGAAATCAGAACGTGCGAAGTGAGATACCTAAAGTTCATGTTATAGGCAAAATAAATGTCATTTGTAAAAATTTCTAATTGGTTTCCCCTGAGAAATATAATGTAGCGCAAATAGGCCTCCATACCTTAATAAGCCTCTGACGCGCATTTAGAGATCATTGTTCCAATTGGCTGTTTGATTGTTTTTTACTTGCTTGGATAATAGAAATCGAAAGTGAACAGTTCCAGGAATGAGGCACTGTAGTACTTTGAATAAAATTTAACTTTTGGAAATCATATAAAACACTTTGTCTATACGCGACTTTCGGGTAAATTTTATTTCGGCCTTTGAAAAAAACATTTATATGAAAAGGTGAACAAAAAACGAGTAGGGGTTGATAGATGAAATGGATTATTCTATTCGGGCATAAAACTACCAAATGGGACTCAAACCACTAAACGGGGGTTGGTGCCCTGTCTGATAAAGCAATGCTACTATCAGTTTTCTCGCCAGCACAAGTGGGTCAACTATCTAACATCCGCTACACATATGCTAAGGGTTGAAAATTGACCCTGGGGTCTTTTTTCAACGTTGAATATTGACTTGGGTGTCATTTTTCAACTTAGAAAATTGAGACCAAAAGTCGTGAAATTTATACCCGGGGTCATTTTTCAACAGTTTGAAAAAGATTTTTCTAAATTCTGATGACCTCGACACGTTGAAAATTGACCCTGTTGAAAATTGACCAAGACTTCAGTCAACTGAACCGGAACTTTCTCTGTCAGATATAAATGTAATTTTTATAATTGAAAGCTTGAGTTTTAAAATTTTAATTATTGTATACTGTGCGTTACATACATGGACTTGTTTTTTTTTAAAGGTTAATTTGTCCGATTAATATTGCAGTTAGTTTTAGAACGGAAAATTTGATATTGGTTTATTTAACTAGTATGGAAACAAAACTCAGTAGACGATATTTTCCTTTTTTATTAAAAAAGATTCCAAAAGTTGTGGATTTCATATTGAAAAAGCATTTCATTTTATTAATTGCTATCTGGAAACAATGATCTTTTTATGCAGAAATCACTGCCTTCATTATTGTACATGAATGTATTGCAAATACTTAACGATTCAAAGTTTAAAATAATTAGTTATGTTAGTCAAATGATGTATCTGTATATGGGTTTTTCTTATTTATGATCTCTCTTCTTACCCTTTTTACCATTGTTTTTATTCTTTGTTTATTATGACCTGCTATCCATTATTCATATTTTCATCTACTTTACGATCATATTGAGCATTTGTATGCCATTTTACTTTCATTTATTAGATAAGCACTAAATTAAAAGCTGCATTGAATTATATGTCAGTAATTATTATTTGTACCTTGTGGTACCTTATGGTGAAGGTTACAACAACAATACGGTGTTTCGATGTATCTATTTTATAAAGGTCTAGGATGTTCATAATAAAATATGTTCAAATTAAATCAGTGTCGTTTTTTTCAAAAACTGACATCAACCCCCACTCTTCTCTTAATCGGGATATAATGATTGTCCCTTTATTGATATAAGATTGTAATATGTCTAACAAATACTGGCTGATAACGTTACTTTTAATGCAAATCGACATAGCTTATTTCCACAGACCCCTGAATTTGTTGGTTAAAGTTATATACCCTCTACCGAATTAAACTGAATTATTAGGTAGAGGATATATACATGTACATTTTTATAATGAGAAAAATATATAATGTCAGGTGCCTGTGCTTAAGTTTGAGAAGTCAGGATATTTCCCTGACATTAATGAATGAAAAGTTCTCATATGTCATGTCTTTAACAGTTTTTATTTAACACGTAAATTGATCGACAATTTTTAATAAACTTGCCAGATGACTATTTTAGAAGCACAAGCCAACTTTCTGCATATGTCTGCACGTAGTTCTTTTTTTTTTAATCAAAATTTCATTAACTACGTGTAAATTTGAAACACAGGTACCCGACTTTATATATTTTTCTCTTAATTTAAAATATATAACCTCTCCATTATAATAATATAGGTGCATTTGGTATGGAGGTCCACCACCTTCTCCGACCCCGACCATCATCCTCTACTTCATTTTCATCTACGATTTTGTTTTAATTAAGAAATTGCACTTTACCATTTCATTGACGAAAACAATTATGGTAAATTCTGGTAAGTGTTTGTATCAAAGCTTTTAGAAACTATAGAAGAAAAATTACTGTCATTCTGTACAAAACATTAGGTTGCAAAATTGCTGTACATTTAAATTAGCAAAATTGTTTATGCCTAGAAAAAAGAAAAAAATTGTTTCAATCATATCCATCAAATTTAATTACATCCTCATTTATCCAAATAGCAATTATTCACAACAAAATAAAACACTGAAAAATATCGGCTTTCAAGATACTCTATATATAGTTAATACAGCATCTTTCATGAAGAAGTACGCATGAACATATCCGAAATACTAAAATTACACGTGTAAGGAGATTAATTCTTTGTTTCTTTCTCTAAACAAAACTTCTATGAAGATAATACTGTTAATTTGTTATTCACTGGGCGAGTGTATATACATGTATTTAGACAATCATATATAGTTTTAACATACTGAGTGCATTGTAGGTGCAAGAACAAAATTAACAATATGTCATATTGTAACACCCACCAAGAAAATTTACAATGAACAATATCACAATTTTAAGTTACAGATGTACTTGGTGAGTGTAAAACTAGAATTAAACAATATGACGTATAGTAAATTTGTATTCATAATTTATATTTGTACATCTTTTCAGCAAATATTTTTGTAAAAAGCGCGTTTTAACTTGATTAATCTATCGTGTAACCAAATGTGCTAATTTTCTTTTTGAAACAATATCTTTGAAACATAAATAAATGTACCACAAAAACAACTGTGATATGCGAACAGTTAACTACGAATAAAATAGATAAAAACATATTGGAAGGGACGCTTTATGTCAATTCGAAAAATAATCATTGAATTGTTTCATTTTTTTTTTTGGCCGACTGCTAAAACATATAAATCTAAAGAATAAATATTTTAAAAATGCTAAATAAATCGAAGTTATAGATATTGATTTGTTAGATTGCACTTATTTGCTGTTGAATTTTGAACCAGTTTCATTATCAAAATTCCACGATGCGGGTCAATTTTCAACGGATTGGGGTCTTTATTCAACACCTTTGGTCTCAATATTCAACGTTGAAAAATGACCCCCGGGTCAATTTTCAACCCGGGTCATTTTTTCTCGTTACAGGGGCATTCCTACTACGCACTGTTGCAACCACTATTGAACTAAAACCACTATTGAAATAAATTATTTCAATAGTGGTTGGGAATGCATTTCATTAGAAAAATCACTTTGCAACCACTATTGAAATAAAACCACTATTGAAATAAATTATTTTAATAGTGGTTAGGAATGTATTTCATTTGAAGCATCACTTTACAACCACTACTAAAATACAACCACTACTAAAATAAAATATTTAAATAGTATTCCGGGATGTATTCCATTTTGAAAATCAATTTGCAGACACTGTTGAAGTACAACTACAATTAGAATTATTTTTTCAATCGTAGCTTAGAAGAATTTCTTTATTCATTTTTCTTTGAAAATTTACATTTTTTTTCTTTACATTTCTCTTTCTACAAACATATCATGTCCTATGATATTGTATATAATTTGCACAATTGTGAACATCTTGTAATTTGCCAGAACTTCCATTCAAACCCCCTGTATATTGAATAATTAATTATTGATAAATATTATTATAAATATCACTATTAATAAAAATTATTTCAATAGGGGTTTGGGGCTACTTCACTACGACCACTATTGAAATATATTATTTCAATAGTGGTTAAGGATGCGATTCATTTCAACCACTATTAAAATAATTTATTTCAATAGTGGTTGGGGATACCTTTTATTTCAACCACTATTGAAATAAAGTATTTCAATAGTGGTTGATGATGCATTTCAGTTTTATGTCTATTATCATGTCTGTTTGTAACATGTCCTTTCTGCTAGGAGAGTTTCTTAAGAAAAGAAGTATGTCTTATGAGATGATGAATTCCTCTTTGATTATGATGTTCTTTGATTTACCACTATATGGTCATCTTTCCCATACCACCTGTCACCTGGAACCGAAAGTGTTATGCACCGTCGGAATAATTGGCATTAAAATAACATCCTACCACTATCAAAATATTTTATTTCAATAATGGTTGTAATGATCCGCATCCTTAACCACAATTGAAATAAATTATTTCAATAGTGGTTGTAATGAAATGCATACCGAACCACTATTGAAATATTTTATTTCAATAGTGGTTATAATGAAACGTATACCCAACCACTATTGGAATAATTTATTTCATTCAATATTGGTCTTAATGAAGTACATCTTCAACCATTATTGAAAATATTTATCTTAATAGAGATGTTCATTATTACATAAATCTATAATGATATATAAGCTATAAATTATTTTTTAATATGCAGGGGTTTTGAATAGAAGTTCTGGCAATTTACAACGTTATCTTCTAGTACAAATAATTTACAATTTCCATAAAACATGATATATCTATAAAAAGAGAAAGGTAAAGAAAAGATATGAAAACAATTTCATATGTTTATCTGCTAGGATTGGTTATTTCTGCACAACAGTGAACATCCTAAAATAAGTACATTTATATCATATATCGATTACTATCACCGTAACATATGCAAGTCTTTAGTACCTTAATTGTGTATTTGAATTAGTTGCTAGATAAAAACAAATGTATATGCATGTTTATCTGCAAGAATTGCTTATTTACTTCTACACAGCAGTGAAAATTGTACCATAATTGTGTATTTGATATTATTCGTTAGATTTCTTGCATTTCAAAACAGTTTGCAAATATGATATACAACTTCTTCCTTTCCAAATGTGTTACATAATAGTGATTACATAGTTACAACCCCAACCTCTATTAAATCATTACTTCAATAGTGGTTTTATTTCAATAGTGGTTGCAAGGTGATTTTTCTAATGAAATAATTCCCAACCACTATTGAAATAAATTATTTCAATAGTGGTTTTATTTCAATAGTGGTTGCAACAATCCTCAACCTCTATTAAAATCATTACTTCAATAGTGGTTGTATTTCAATAATGCATCAATTAGCCGTCATCCAACTATTTTTTCTTACATAATGTACTCAATTGAGAGAGGGGAAAATGATCAATTTATGTGACTAAACTCTGTTTATAAGAAAGGGAAAATGCGGGTGCTTTTTTATATTATCAATTTACATGATATCAATATATTAGAAACTGGGCTGTATCGTTAGATGTCATCTCCCCGTTCCCAGTGATGCTAGACCATATTAAATATTGTTTACAATAAATACGCGTAAAGTGTCTTGATGATAAAAAAAAAGTTGATGTACAGTCATAACGCACTTCGAGAATGTTTCTCAAAGTACATAGTTATAAATTGGTCCACAATTTAGTGCACTTTGTACAAAATAATTCAAAGTGTGTTGATTTTTCCCAACTTTAACGCACTTTAAAAAAAAACCCCAAATTCAAAGTATTTTTTGTTGCTATTATCAAACACTTAATTAGTGAATAAATTACCCATAACAAATTAATTTACGTGCAATAATAAATTGGTTTTTATCACACCATACGTTTAGGTTATTCAATCTTTAACAAGACGGTTGAAGGGACCTGTACCCCTTTTTAGGTAAAATGTTGGGGGGTTTTTTTGTTGGTTTTTTTTTTTGCTTTTTTTTTTTTTGGTTTTTTTTTTGTTAATAATGCTTTGTTCATGTGTTGCTAATGTGTAAGGAAGGGAAAATGCGGATGCATTCTTTATATTATCAATTTGCATATTAATATATTGGAAATTGGGCTGTATCGGTAGTTGTCATCTCCTCGTTCCCAGTGATGCTAGACCATATTAAATAATGTTTACAATGAATACAAACAACCTGACTAAATACTTATTAATAATCAATTAAAAACGATGTAAATATTTTATGATTTATATATTTTTGTTTCAAAGTACGTAAAGTGTCTTGATGATAATACAAATATTGATGTACAGTCATAACGCACTTTAAGAATGTTTCTCAAAGTGCATAATTATAACTTGGTCCAAAATTTTTTTGTTCCCCTTTTGAGCTAAAATGAATTTTTTTTTGTTGGTTAATAATGCTTTGTTCAGGTGGTGCTAATGTGTAAGTCAATGAAACTGATTTTGAAATGGTGGCTGTAAAATTATGAATTATAAGTTTTTTGTCAACTAAATTCCTTGTTAATTTCGCAGAATTAGATGGCTAGATTAATTTTTGACTTTTGACCCTGTGTAGAATGCATATAATGATGTACTATCAAATGACTTTCGTAAGAAGTCTAACACATGAATCTAAACACAATCTTAAGAATTTATATTAAGATAACTTATGATATGAAATAGTAAAATTGAATTTTATTATTCTTTCATTTCTTGAGTCACGTCTCTAAAATTAACATCAAAATGTTTAAGTAGATTAACTTTTTTTTAAAATTAGCCTTGCATTATAATTTCAACAAGCCAAAAACGAATCATTCAATTCATTTTGTATAAAATGTTAAACAACAGAAACAACACAAACATTGTTATGTTTTGATTATGCAGGTTTAATATGAAAAATGCCCTTCAAGAATCTCTTCACTATATATGCTACTATTTACAACAAAATTTTAATGTTCATTTACTAATTCAAAAAACACAGCTTAACATGATTTAGCTGTATTAATGCTATAATCCTATCCTAGTTCCTATTTGACCAGTTCTGTAAGAAATAATTAATGTAAATGTAATTTACAAATCGGTTCAAGTAATCAATCTTCCTTCGATCACAAAAACACATCAATTTTTTTTAAAATACATGTACACCTAAAACTGCTGTGTGGTAGATTATCTCCCTGATGAAGTGATGATTTCGGAAGGTTCTTGTGGTATTCCACGTTGTTGGAGAAATTACTTGATAGTCTGCATTCACAAAGTTTCAGTTTCTTCAATGGATGGGTTCTTTCCGGCTCCACTGGAAAGGACAAAATGTGTTGTGTTAGAGGGAGGATGATAGTATCTGCTACAAGGAGTTTCAATATTTCCGTGAACCAATGTTGTGTGTTCCACAAAGGTGCCACAAGAATCATTTCTGCTCTGTCTATCAACATCGTCTGTAACAGTTTGCCTATACAGCTATAAGGTAGAAAGGAATAATACTAAATAATACAATCAATGTTCATATTGAAAGAATCAATTGTACATGCTGTAGGATCTAGTGGGAAAATACATATTTTGGTAATTCATTATACAGTCTAAAAGCAAAAACAATCAATATATGATTTGCCAAATATAAAACAAATTTCATAAAAAAATCTAGAATCTATTTTGTGCCCTTGGATAATTCTCTAGATGATTTATCTGCTACCACATTTTAGGCCTCAGTGACATGATTCACTGTAAGCCATATGTTTCTATCAATACACCAAAGCCGTATTTTTTCTAGTCAATTTATAAATTAGAGGTGATTTTCCCCCCATAATTGACAAATCTGGTTACATAATTGAACGGCTACGGCATTATCTAAGAACAGCTGAATACTGCAGTTCTGTAATGTTGAACAAAAGCAGCGTAGAGTAACGAAGGCTTATTGCAGTTCCAAATAATTGATGTTTTCTTTGTCATGTTAAAACGGTTTTGTGAACAGTGGAACATGTTGAACAGCGTGTTCAAAAGCCTTTAATTTTCCTATCACATATGCAAAGTCACTTATACAAACTTTTTGCTTTTTCATAAGATTTAAACAAAATTGTATCACATTATTAGCTTTTTCAGAAAAACTTTCCTCACTTCTACTGCGTTTAATTAGTAAACACAGATCTGCAAAATTCCTTCGTTTTACAACCAATCTCCAACCAATCTCCAATAAAGTGCACAGTAGATGGAAAGCTCTGATATCTTTTAAAATCTTTAAATAATCCAAACTGCTTCAACACCAAATATGTTACGTATTTACATCTTGAGAAACTCTTAACACTGACTATCACGTGACATCTAAGCAATATCAGATGGCTTCTCAGTACAGTTGATTTGGTAGAATATTTATTAGTTGAATTAGGTGTAGTGTATTTTTAAAGTAAAATAAAATCTGCATTGTCTGTAAGGGACTGCTTCGCGCTTCTTGGTGTCTTGGTTTTTCTGATGTTCATCCCTGCATTGTTCATTTTCCCCCATAGGCTTCAGTGCCACACACCAAATAAATTAATAATGATTTCGGCAGGTTCTTGTGGTATTCCACGTTGTTGGAGAAATTACCTGATAGTCTGCATTCACAAAGTTTCAGTTTCTTCAATGGATGGGTTCTTTCCGGCTCCACTGGAAAGGACAAAATGTGTTGTGTTAGAGGGAGGATGATAGTATCTGCTACAAGGAGTTTCAATATTTCCGTGAACCAATGTTGTGTGTTCCACAAAGGTGCCACAAGAATCATTTCTGCTCTGTCTATCAACATCGTCTGTAACAGTTTGCCTATACAGCTATAAGGTAGAAAGGAATAATACTAAATAATACAATCAATGTTCATATTGAAAGCATCAATTGTACATGCTGTAGGATCTAGTGGGAAAAAACATATTTTGGTAATTCATTATACAGTCTAGAAGCAAAAACAATCAATATATGATTTGCCAAATATAAAACAAATTTCATAAAAAAATCTAGAATCTATTTTGTTTCCTTGGACAATTCTCTAGATGATTCATCTGCTACCACATTTTAGGCCTCAGTGACATGATTCACTGTAAGCCATATGTTTCTATCAATACACCAAAGCCGTATTTTTTCTTGTCAATTTATAAATAAGAGGTGATTTTCCTCCCATAATTGACAAATCTGGTTACAATAATTGAACAGCTACGGCATTATCTAAGAACAGCTGAATACTGCAGTTCTGTAATGTTGAACAAAAGCAGCGTAGAGTAAGGAAGGCTTATTGCAGTTCCAAATAATTGATGTTTTCTTTGTCATGTTAAAACGGTTTTGTGAACAGTGGAACATGTTGAACCGCGGGTTCAAACGCCATCAATGTTCCTATCACCTATGCAAAGTCGTTTATACAAACTTAATGTATCACATTATTAGCTTTTTCAGAAAAACTTTCCTCACTTCTACTGCGTTTAATTAGTAAACACAGATCTGCAAAATTCCTCTGTTTTACAACCAATCTCCAACCAATCTTCAATAAACTGCACTGTAGATGGAAAGCTCTGATATATATTAAAATCTTTAAATAATCCAAACTGCTCCAACACCAAATATGTTACGTCTTTACATCTTGAGAAACTTTAAACACTGACTATCACGTGACATCTAAGCAATATCAGATGGTTCCTCAGTACAGTTGATTTGGTAAAATATATATTAGTCAAGTTAGGTGTAGCATAATTTTTTTAAAGAAAAATAACATCTGCATTGTCTGTAAGGGACTGGTTCGCGCTTCTTGGTGTCTTGGTTCTTCTGATGTTCATTCCTGCATTGTTCATTTCCCCCATAGGCTTCAGTGCCACACACCAAATAATGCTAGGCTGGGTCAGGTATATCTATTTTAGACATAGCCATCTATGAAAAAAAAACATAATTGTGTATATTGTAAGCCTTCTGCTTTCGTGATTTCCTGGAGGTGCGACTAAAGCTTTTAGTAACCAATAAATCCAATAGTTCTTTCAAAAGCGTGATCGTATAGTTTTGTCAAAATTACAACATCATTTGGAAGCAGCCTAAAAATTAGAATCTCAAATTTAAAATCTAAATAAAAATCTCTAATTTCAGATCCAATGAAATATCCTAAAAACAATTCTATCTAACATCATTTTACAGGGGATTATATAACATTTTACTTATTATTGATCATGAGTCAACATTAGATGTTCAAATTCCAGAGTTATATTTTATTTCTTAATAAAGCCAGAAACTGTCAGAACTGTCTATCAAAGAGTATGGATGCAGAATTTGAGTCTCCAAGTCCCGAATCTCTGAGTCCCCCATCTAGGTATGATGCATCGCTTACGCATAATACATGCATTCATACAGTCATGGCTTTAAGGTTACCATGGTTAAATAGATGGAACAAGCATTGCATAACTAGTTTGCAGTACCAGGTCCTTCACTGCAGACACAGGATCGCCAAATATGACAATTTGTTGATAACTTGTTTCTATATTTTCAATTTGGATTTTACTGTGCACAAGTTCCGTACCTGATTAATTAACGTCATTTAGGACTAAGATTATTGGGATGCAGGCTTTAAGTCTCCGCCTAACTAATAGTAAGACACATCGCTTACGTACAATATTTAAAGGTCATATATAAAAGTATACATGAGTTCATGGATTAAAAGTTTACAGGTTATATAAAATATACGATACATGACTCAGTATAGAGTACAAGAGCCGTCGACGCAGACACAGAATCGCCAAATATGACAACTTGTTTATAAACTCCCAATTTGAATATTATTGTTCCCGCTTTCTGCACCTGATTGCATAACATCAATTAGAAATGCTGCGCAGTGCTACAAGAGTCACACAGTTAATTGTGTTAGTCATCTTTACAACAATTAATTGCCCATTATCAAGGAATACATAAGTATTAGTGTGACCGATTGGTAATGCTAAAAATTCAAGGTCATAGCATGGTTATCTGGTTACAATATGTAACATACCAATCAACAAAGCTTATTATATTAACTTAACATAATCAAAGTAAATGTTTCGTGAAAAAATGTTTTTGAATTATTTAACGAATAATTCAAAATATTTTTTTTTATTTCTGATTGAAAATTTAATATAAACATTGAATCGCTTGAATAGTGATCTTTAACAAGAATAGTTGTTTAAGGTTTTCTTAAAAATATATGAATGATAAAATGACGTACTGTGGAATCATTAGAATTCGTGGTGGTTATATTTTCGTGGAATTCGTGGGTACCTCTCAGCCACGAAGAAGCATCCTCCACTTATTATTAAATTAGGGTTATGAAGTTATATTTCCTTTTTTAGGTATTAGAAAATACACGAAATAACGTCCCCACGAACCTATACAATTTCATGAATCCAAGAAAATTAGCCCTCACGAATTTTAATGAGTCCACAGTATTTGTTTTCCAGTTTAATGAAATCGAAACCATTCAGATCAATGTAGAAAAGAGTTACATAGCTTGAATTAAAAATGAATTTCAGTGCGTAAAATACTAGTAGTTTTCAATGGGTACTTTCATTGGCAAATAAACCTATATTATGTAAATGAAATGTGAAATGATCTTGTATGGCTATAGCGAAATTATCTTGATAAACAAAGAACATCTTTTAATTAGTTATTCCTATGGAACGCCATAGCTGCCTCAAGGTCCATTTCATGTGATATAAATCGGTATATCTTTTATGTGCAGTCACACACAGTGTTAATATCATTATATACTGTGGTTACATCATCATATTCAGGACTAAAATCTTTACATGAAATGGTAATATCATTAGGTATGTCGTAAGATCATTATGTTCAGTGGTTTATTCACTATAGGTTATGACTCGATAAATCTTTATGTGCTATTAATAAATCTTTATATAATGTGATGAACGCATTTTATACAGAGAAAAACTCATAATGTATGGCTGTTTAGTCGTTATGTTATGTGGCACACTCTTCATGTGCAGTTGCAAATTCCTTGCAGTGCAACGTCTTGAACAACAATACATTATGAGTTTATCTTGTATAAAATGAATTCATCACGTCATATAATGATTAATTCAAAGGATATAATGAATAAACCACTGCACATAGTGACCTTACGACATGACGTAATGATATTACCGCTTCATAAATATATTTTACCCCTGAATATGATGATGTAATCACAGATAAGATGATGTTTGCAGTGTATATGATAATTTAACCACTGTATATAAAGATGTTATCACTGCATATAAGACGAAAATTATCAAATACCTATGTTTCCCCTAATGCGACCGACCCAATAAAATCCCGCCGACTGAATAGTTTTGTCTTTACCACATTGAAAGAGATTTTAAAAAGAAAAAGAAACCTAATTTTACCCAAAATCCTTTTTAGAAAACCCTCATCTTTTTCGTTTTACAATCATTTTATTAGCATTGACAGATACATTTATTTATGTCTCTGGCCTTGATGATCCACCTTGGCGAAATATCCGTAACTTCGTCGGAATTTCCTCCGAAAGAGAAGTTGAAATTGCCCTGTATTCTGAGTTCACGATCATGTATATTAGCCCCAAAGACATTACAATGTCATTATGATAATCTTTAATTTCAAAAGACGTTTTTACAGCCTCAGTTAACTACTGTTGTGATAAATAATTTTGAATTGTCTTATCTGTTATGGGTTACAATAAATTATATCATACTGTGCACTGCAAGTTACAACTGATGTTTATTACTTTAGTGTTGATATAACAATTAGTCGGTATCTTGCAATTAGTTAACTTTGCCAAACTAATGCTAAAAAATTCTTAAAACCATCTGTTCATAATTATCTTAAAATAAAAATGATCCTCTGCACAGCAGCTGTAAATGTGTAAAATGGTTGGACTTTTACCTTCAAAATACACTGAAGTAAAGATACGGATTTTATTTGTCATTTAGCTAACACAATTACAAAACATTTCATATATAAAATATATGAATACATTATATAAATTAAATTTGATAGATTGGATAAGTTTTCAAAGCGTTCAGAAGTTGTTTTTTATATTAACTTGCTTAAATTCAAACCCAATTTTAAACAAGGTTGAATCTGTGTATAGCATCATTCCTTTAGTTTATGCTGTATAAATAATGACAGTCTCCCTGATTTCTCAAACTTCTCCCTACTTTTCTGTTAGGGAGACATCCGTCTCCAAAAAAATTAGGTTGATTCCTGTGATATGAAAGACTCTTTATGAAATTTGGTAAATTTTCAAAAAATATTATCTAAATATTTTTTTTGCTTCCCTGGCATTATGTTTCAAATTTAGGTTGAAATTTCTTTGAATAGACACATATTTCCTTGTCAAAGAAGGATATTCTCTGCAATTGTAGTGATTTTGTATGAACTTGATATTGTAGAATGATTAATATAACTTCACAAACATTTAGAATCATGGCATTACCTTAAGTTTATAGAATATAATATTATTGTTTCAATATACTTTTAGACATTTTATAAACCAAATTTTGAAAACTTAATTTATACTTTGAAGTATATACATTATCATTGAAATGATATTTGAATAAACGTTTAGATACAAATGATCATGAATCTATTTATGCACGTTTAGTCTTTGAATCAAACAAGTTTGAATTTAAGATAAACAATATAAAATGTTGAATTCGATATTTTTTTTACATTCCATTTATTTTGTACAAATATAACAATTTGTTTTACAACTGGTCATATTTTTTTTAGTTTTGTAATTAATTAAAGAATTGATTGATTTTTTTCATATTCTTTTTATTTATAATGTATTTTTGGGTATGTCCTGGCAGAAAAAAATGTATATATGTACCTACCAACCTACCTACCTACCTTACTTCAAAAGTAGGGTCGGTTTAACGGAAACAAAGATATTTTTAATGATGGCCATAAGAATAAAATTGTTCTGCGCAGCAAGGTTGGTCAGATGGATTTTCGGACTTTTAACAAAGTATTGTCGAATCGAAACGTTTGAAACTTTTAATTTGACGGACTCCAAACATGGTACCTGATACCCTTATAAGGTCATTTAATGCCTATTGAGTTTGGGGTGTAAGGTCAAACGTCAAACTATTACAGAAATCGAATAAAACACGGAGTGCACAATAATTATGATAAGAACCGTTTGCTGTTTTTAATTAAAACTTGGTAGATTGATGCCCTCTAAACCGATGATGATCTTAATCGATGATTATGAGGTCACAAGATCACAGTTCAAGGGTCCAACTACTCTGGATATTGGCAGATATATTAATATTGTCATTTCAATGTTCTTCTGTTATAACAAAATTATTTTTTTTGTGGCACACAGAAATTTAATGTCTTCCATGTGTTAAAATCATTATTAATCACCCTTTAAAGTAATATTTAACTTTAAATTACAAATGATTTTAACACATAAAAAAAATGAATAATCATGGAGCCCCCCCCCCCTTCCCCCCCCCCACACTTTTTTGTCTTAAGAAAAATTGGAATGAAAATATGGAAATGAAGAGTGAAATTGAAGTTACAGAAATAGAATTATAATGGAGTTGCACCCCCCTCCCCATTATTGGAATGAAAATATGGAAATGAAGAGTGAAATTGAAGATATAGCCCCCCCCCCCCCCCACCCCGGATTAGGATTTTGAAGATTTTGGAAAGTCCTTTTTTTTTTGCTTGTCAAGATTTTTTGATTGAGTCTGCCCCCCCCCCCCCCCATTTCAAAAACGATGCTACGTACAGGTCTGCTTTTAATATTCGTACACCTAGGGTTACACTAACGACAAAAAGCTTCTCAAACTATTTAGTGTTAGATTTTTTATTCCAACATACTTTTTCGACTTTTCCTAATGCTATATACATGTGTGTTTTTTAAGACCCGGTAAATCCTACTTCCAATAGACCAATACTAGTTTTAAGAATTCTTGCTTTTGGAGGGATTTCATGGTATAATGCATGCATGTAGCAATTTTTTTTTCTTCAAAATTTGAATTCAAGTGGAATTTCATTCATGTTCGTAACTTCGTATATTTATAATGGTGAGACTCCTTGATATCTACCTATATTTACATATCTACATGTATATCTTTTTTTTTTTAAAAAAATTAAGTCTGAATGAAAAGTTTGATGTTGGATGTTAAATTACAGTCCCCATTAATATTTGACCCGGTTCGTGAAGTACCAGTCATAATCGAACTCATGGAAATGATTATGGAGGGTAATCGTGTTCAAAAATCCAGACATGTAAACTTGTAATTAAATCCGAATATGCAATCGTGTTGATGTGTGAGCCTGAGTATGAATATGTGTAATTCTGATCGTGTAACCTATAAAAACTCAGGCATAAACACGTGTAAGATTTGACTCAGTTCCTTTGTATGATGCACATTTTGCAACTTTATTGTTTACATTAGTTAATTGAACCTTCAACTTTGCACACTTTCAATCCGTAGTTTCTGCATTTGTATCTTCAGGCTCGGCAATAGCACATCTGACATGATACAAATTGACAAATGTAAAGTCTACAAGTTTGTCGCATTTTGACATGACCTTATATGGCAACTGCCTTGCTGCGGGAAAAGGCAGGCCGTAACCGCCGGAATGAACGAAAATTAAACATAGTATTCAGCTAAACTGTTGCAATAAGCTTTTAATGAACGACACCTTTTCTATCGAAAACACCGGTATTATTTTTAGAAAAAAAAATTGAGGTATGATTGAAGCTGGACCAAACAGGAAGAGGTTCATGTAGAAAAAAAAATCGTTGCCGATGTGACGAATGCGCTAATTTCCGTATAAATATAAATCTCATCGTATTATAAAAGGAAATGCCTAATATATTATTTCTCTAAAAAAATAAAGTTGACATGTAATTTAAACTGGAATATAAGTAAATGCGTACTCTTTTCTAGAAATGAGACGGATCAAGAAATTCCCTAAGGGGGTAAATATATTTTGGGCGGCATGGGGTTCGAAGACCGCCGAAAGGTCCCATGTAACTCAATTGCTTCTGAATTCTATGAATTTTGTGAGAGAATTTTTAACCGGGTTTCCGATTATTGAAAGCTGCTTGGTCTGATTTTATATCAAATTTTATGCACGCTTTTAAAACCATACAAACTTCATTCCTGATTATTTTGTTTTTCATTTCCAAACTTTATAACATTTCACTTTCGTAAGAATTTTAAAACAGATATGTTTAAAATTTTGACATATAAGGGGTTACATGTATCTGTAAACAGACTGATATTTTAAAAATTCTCTAAAAAATAGAGTATTGTACTTTGAGGTCTATTACTGTTGAATACTGTGCCTATTATTAGTAACAAATGTAAAAAATTAGTAACAAATGCATGCAACCAAAATCTCCTACACTTATTTGGTGTAGAGATCCACCTTAAACGATGGTTATGCTTAGTATATGTATAATAATAGACATTGCAGTAGTTTTTTCTAGTCAAGTAAGCCAAATTTCAATGAAGAAAAATATGAACAAAATTTGCTAACAAACGAACGACATAAAAGGGTAAATCAACACGATTGCATATTCGGATTTACAAGTTTACATGTCTGGATTTTTGAACACGATTACCCTCCATAAATGATGGTGGTGATTTGTTGCATCAGACAGAATTTCTAACGTTTCATCATTGGAAAGCTGTAGACTACTTGTGTACTATAAATTTACATTTAATTTTTTGTATGATAACTGGATTTTTTTCTTCTTATACAAAACTCTACACAGAAATATTTACATCTACCAAGTATTATTCCCTCTATTTCTTACGAAAACTTATAGTTAATTAATTCATAGCTCCATAGAAACAGCCAGACTGAAATATACATGCCCCGTTTATCGATTGGTCCAAATCTACAGCGGCTGAAACTGAGAAGATATTGACAGGTCTGAAATTGACACGCCCTGTTTACCGATTGGTCTAAACCTTCAGCGACCTACAAAATATCACGGACTGCACGAAGTAATCATGATGATGTCAGACTCAAAGTTTCACAGGAAACGATTTGGCTGTTTCTTCTAGCTAACGTACCTTATAACTTTTGTACATTAACAGTAAGTAATTTTTACTTATTTTTCATAATCAGTTTATGAATTAGTTAAAAGAGAGATGTTAATATAAACAATAAAATGCTTTCTTTAATGATTCATGCGGGTTATGAAGGTAGTAATAACCCGCAACCCGCTAACGCGATGTCAATAAACTAAATCCTGTGATAAAATCCTGTGATATTTGGATGAAATGGTTTTTCTCTCTTTATCGTTTTGTTTGACAATAAAGTTATTTACTTAACTTTTACTCTTCATATAAAAAGTTTTAGAGAGATCTAAAGAGAGATGTAAATATAAACAATAAATAGTTTTCGGTTATGGTTCATACAGGTTATAAAATTGCCAATTATGGTTCCATAAAACGCGCGTTATGTGTTTTCTGGAAATTTGCTACCATCATACTCGCATGTGGAGTGTTTTGTTAAGGTAATATTTGGCTCATATATTAACAGTTCGTATAACGTGCAAGAAATAGCATTTGTGGTGCCCATTTCTAACTGATAACTTGCATGGCCCAACAAAAATTCAGGCAAATCATAATTTCTTGTAGTTTATGTACTCGATCTTAGTACGTGATGTATATTTAGTACAACATGTGGATCTCCTAAAACATGCATTATATTTTTCATACAGGTGAGCATGTACTGTAGTATATTAAGGCGACAAATATAAGTTGACATTCTTTGTTAACAGACAAGAAGTCATCGAAATATGAACGCGAACGCATAATAAGTTTTTACCTTTTCAACATACTAGTACAACTTTACAACTATATTGTATATATGTAAATATGTTTGTTCTTCTTATGTACCTCTTGTACCATTATATGGTGTTGAGTGAAAATAAACTGAACTGAACTTTGATGATTCATGCGGATTATGAAGGTAGCGATCTTTGCAGGAAAAAATTACATACGTTTAAAGGCCAGGGTCGACCTAGATTTTCTGCTACCTGGTAGACACTGTCGGTGATGCTGATAAGAGTAAACATTGCATGTGGCTCGGTCCGCTTTGTTTATATACTGGGGGAAACCCAATCTATTAAGAGGGGCTGTATAAATTTTCATATAGAGGGATTTTGATCAGTTTTTAATTTTATTTATGTTGTTTTGTAACATATATGTGTGAAGATGATAAAATTTCAATACTGATATATGGCATCCCTAAAACAATAATGGTTTCAAGCATGAAACTTGATCCAAGTAACATTTAGCAGTTCCTCCGCTTACAAAGAATAATCAGAGGTTCTCTAGGGATATTTTTCATTCAACTGATTAAAATCCCAGTAGATTGTCATTACGATGTGAGAAGAAAATATGAACACTAATTAACAGTTGGTTGTTGAGAACTCAAATACAACGTTTATAAAACTTTCATTTGCTTTTACAAGCAAACATATATTCATATACCCCTTATTTACCCCATATTAACCATCCTCTGGTGGGAACTAGGAACCAGAGTGAAATTGGAGGGAAATGGAAGGACATCACAATAAGCAGGGAGAAATGAATATTCCAGCTTTGGAAGTAACTAAATGTCGTGGAAAAACTTTTTTTTAAAGCTTTTGACACACTGAGTTGGGATTTTAATGAAGTTCCTGTTGAGAAAAACAGTAATGGGTTTATTACAAAGTTCTTAGGACAGCGACCAACATTTTGATGACTTTGTGATAAGTCAGGTTCGGGAGACTGAAGATTGAAGAATGTCAGCATTGCTTGTGTTGTTTCGTACATCACATACAAAACTATGGTGGCTAGTGGAATGTGCAGATCGAGTAATGTAGCTCACACCATTGGAAGGACAGAAGCTTGATTTAAATTTCGACACAGGAATTTTTGGGAGATATCAAACATAACTCAGATGTATTAATAAAATAGGAAGTTTTGCATATGAATTAACTCACATTTTTGACAATTTATCTACCAAAGATGGGACATTATGCATCTTTATTGCGGACTCATGAAGATTCTTATGTGGAACTAAAAGCAATGTGATAATTTTTTCGCTAGGTTTTTAATAAATTTCAATAATTTTCACACCAACAGTGTTATTCATGTGATGGATTAATTTTTAATCAATGCCAAGGTAAAAGATTTTTGCCGATACATTTCTCATGCTGTGATGAGTAATCTAAAGAGCACATGGCTACAGCCACTTCCTGTGTAAACAAAACATTGGTAATCTCCGCCTCCAATGTCAATCACTAGTTTAGAATTCAAAATTTTGAGCTGCTTCAGAACTTTATAAGATGAATACTCTTTTAATAATTATTTGTTTGTAAAAATTTCGACGTCAATTGATAGCTGTCTCGGTAGCTACTTCCACACCAAAAATTAGAATTTTTATTCATGAATAATGCTATTAATTTGAAAATATTCCCTCTGAACTGAAAGCTGCAAAGAAAATTGAATTTCCCATTCATTTTGTGATTGGCTGCTATTTATACCTGGGCCCCGGCCTTTAAGTATATGGAAGCAATACGATATGAACACCGAAAATCAAGTACATACCGGAGCAAATAAGATTTGCAAGTTCATGTAATGATAAGGAATAAAAGGCCGGAATAGCACATTTCGAGATATATTCTACATACAGAGAGAGATATATAATACATCATTTATCAGGTCCTGACCGGTGTCGTATAATTTAAGGTCCGCCCCGTTAAATGGTCCGGCCGGTGTAATGAAGAATAATGACCCCCGTAGAATAATGACCGGGGGTCATTTTTCGACGTAGAATAATGACCCCCCGGTCATTATTCTACGCAGAAAAATGACCCCCCGGTATGACAGCCGAGCGTCGAGTTGAACGAGACTATATTGAACTCTGGCGTAGGAATACGTACGACTACAAAAAATATTTAAATTGTTCGTACCATTTAAAATCTGACTATTTTTAAGGTATTTGAAAATAAGTTTCCTTGAAAAACAATGCTTTAGCATAAATTATATCGAATTCATCAATTATTTTCAAGAACTAAGTCTTGTCAGGAGCAATGATTTGTGCTGAGGTCCAAACACTGTTTCACTTTCGGTTTGTCCGAGTGACTGCATAGGAGAGTTGATTAAAAATCAACTCCCAAAAATGAGCACACTCCACATGAAGAAAAGTGACACCTGTAGAATAATTACCCCCTTGTAGATAAAAGTTTTTCAGTATATTGTTTAGTATTTGTGAAATAGTCTTTACACTGTTGTAATTTTTACTGCTGCAGTTTACAGAAAGTAACAGAAATTATAATTCATATTTAAATAAACTCAAAGTGAAAGAAGGGGTATAGCTTAGAAAATAAAAATCCTTCCGTTATTACAAAACATTGGCGTATTGCATCTGGGAATGGTTAACATCATAAAAGGGCATGGCCACCATTTTAGTCAAAAACAATTTCCGATCTTAATATTCCCAATGCTTTAGTAAGGCATTTTTAATAGGCAACTAAATTTTGAGTGTCATTCGTTGAGTTATAAGCAAAATACAGAGCTTGCAATTCTTTGCTATGTAAACAATGCTTTTGAAAAAGATTGTTTACTGGTATATTGAACCTATGTAAACAACAACATGAAATGAGCCTTGTTTACATGACAAAGTATTGTGAGCCCTGTATCTTGTTTATAACTTTACAACTGACTCTCAAATTTCAGTAGAAATGCTTTCCTTAAGCATTGTAAATAATGAAAACAGAAAAATAGAATTTGATCAAAATCGTGACCATGCCCCTTTAACAATTACATTTTCATATATCTACGGTGTTCCGATAGGGCCACTCCGACCTTAGGGTGCAAAGGCGATAGTGCAAAGGCAAAGGAGCAAAAGTGCGAAGATGCGACGACGAAGCGCGAAGATGTGATGCCTAAAGTGCGAAAGTGCGAAGGCGAAGGAGCGATACTCCTTTCGCTCCTTCCCAACTTCGCACTTGCAAGTCGCATTTTCGCACTTTCGCCTTCGCCTTTTTTGATTGCATTCAGCAAGTCTCGGTCGATTACATAGAATTTAATGCAGGCACTGTCTTCGCCAGGGTTTTTCGATTAGTCTAGGCTATCATTGGTACGCATGCGCTAGGCCATCGCGCTTTCTTTGATGTTTATAAATATTTCAATGAGTACATGTGACATATATGTTTACCAGTGCTGGCTATGCCTAATCATCATATACTCCACACAAAATTTAATGTCCACCATAATGTGTACATATGCACTTCCAGACTCCTGTCACTTACCAGCCGTCTGTTTACCGTGGACCAAACACAGTTACATTCTAATTTCATTATGCGACACTCTTTGCTCATTCATGGATCTAGAGGGGGGAGAGGGTGTCCCAGGGAAAATTCAATATTAAAAGCGAGCGAAGCGAGCTCTAAGAACCAGTATGCGCGGGAAAAAGAACGAGCTAAGCCTACAGTTCATCAAACAAAATTTTCTGTCTACGTCCCATAATGCTCTCTAATGTTTTCACCCGTGGTGCTATGCCAAAAATGGCCGACTTTTAACTCGTAATTTACGGTGTCTTAAGGTTTGAAGACACGTTTAGAGTACCGCATATGCTTTGGCGAGACTTAAGGGATTTGTTAGTTGCTTCCATACCTTCGTATTGAGTCGAGATACGTAAACAAAGACGAACAAAGTTATGGATGACGTCACAGTGCTCTCGCGCTATATTTCCCGCGATAAATTTAGAGGTGGATCAAACATCTGTAATGTGTGAACTAGCTATTTCAGTATAGACTGCGATACCTGTCTCATTTACATATGATTTGTTTTTTCTTAATATAGAGATTATTTAAATATATACTAGCAAGAGCCATACTTTACTGTCATATAGATTCAATTTTAAGCTAATTGTGCATGCATGTACAGTAGGCAGGTAAGTATATGAGTATATGAGTAGGGAGGAAATAAACAATTCTAGGATATTTTGAACTAAATAAAAAGGAATAAAGAGAAAAAATAAACAGTTAAAAAATTTATGTAGATATTGAATATAGTCAAACCATTAAAATCAAAAGTGGGAAATTACACACCTACAAACATGAACCGCTCTCTCTCTCTCTCTCTCTCTCTCTCTCTCTCTCTCTCTCTCTCTCTCTCTCTCTCTCTCTCTCTCTCTCTGGTGAGGGGTAGGGGGTTGCGCTGTATGTATCATGACCATTAAAATTAGTACATTTGCCCCAGCATACTTATTATAGAGAAATAAGCTCTCAAAAATTCTTTGACGTTCGTTGATACCTAAATAACACTAGGTTGACAATAATGCAAGGTATGTGTAATTCTTGCTGCGCTCGCCAGAACGGTAGCACCGTAAAACATATTAATTTCACGCAGTAAAAGGGGAGAGGGGTCCCGGACCCTATCCCCCTGAATAATTTAATCTTATAAAAATAAAATTTCCAAAATATGCCTCGGAACCCTTAAACGATAGAGAGCTCCGCAATTATAAAACATAGGTAATCACAGATTACAAAGCTCACCGAGACGAGGCATCACCTTTATGAGGCATCACCTTTATGAGACCACCTTTAACATATTAAATGAAAACCATCCTTTATGATCTTGAATATTTATGCATTCTGTTTTTACACATTATCGTATATCATCTGTTAAAAAATTGTATAATAATCATATGATCATATGTTAATCAATACAATGATATAAAATTAAAAATTGCATCCTATCATACTTACAATATATATCATATAATACCATAAAATACCATACAAAAATTGTGAAATATGATATTTAAACGTAGGATATGACATTGTATTGTGTTATACATTATTGTATTTGATCAAATAATACAATATCATAAAACATTATACAATATAGTATTATATGAAACAATATCATTTTGCAATAATACATCATAACATTGAAACATGTGTTATTACATTGAATAATATATTGTATTGTATGATACTGTATCACATTTGTTAATAATATGATATTGTTTTATATGATACAATATAATTTGATACAACATTGTATCATATCAAATGATACAATATCATGGGATTAAATGAAATATTATATAATACAATTATATTATACAAATATATACAATACTATACAGAACAATATCATGATACAATATCATATCATTAAATATCAAATAAAATGATACAATATTATATCGTATCATATAACGTTTTACAATATAACATATGGTATTATATTGTGTCCTATTAAACAATAGTGTTTCATTTCATACAATATTATATCATAGGAATCATGTTATATCATTTAACAACAACCACATCTATCTATCAAGCAGGTTTGAGTGAGGTAGGAGATTTCTTTAGCAATTCCTAAATAATGGAAATCAGGCTCTGCATCTGAAGCAACCTCTGCGTTTCATTTATAATATAGTTAAATCAACTATGCAAGCTATCATCTATAAAACATGTGACCTGTTCCGAAAAACTAAACCTCATCAAGCATCATAAACCTATGGCTCAGATTCAGCATTTAAACCTGTCAGGTGCATCAGTATCATAAGACGCACCATCCATGCAAGTTTGGTGAAGTTAGGACCAGTAATAGCTAAGATATCATCATCAGAGGGCACCAGCAATTAAAACCTTTACCTCCTCAAGCATCCCCAACCGATGGCTCTGATTCAGCATCCATGCCTGTCAGGTGCATCTGTATCATAAAACTCACCATCCATTCAGGTTAGGTGAAGTTAGCAAGTTTGGTGAAGATAGGACAAGTAATAGCTTAGATACAGGACCTGCACCAAAAACTTTAACCAGCTCCGGACGCCGACACCGGGAGTATAACATAAGCTCGTCTCGGTGAGCTAAAAAGGCGAAAGCGCGAAGATTTGAAGGCGAGAGTGCGAAGTTGCAAAGGCGAAGAAGCGATAGTAGTATCACTTCTTTGCCTTAGCAACTTAGCACTTTCGCCTTAGCATCTTCGCGCTTCGCCGTCGCATCTTTTATATTCTTCATATTGTTCATGAATTATACTTGCATTGAGGATTTCCACTTTTACAAACTTTCTGGGTATGCAAGTGCATCACGCGGAATTAATGATGAAACCAAAATTATGAAAAGTTTACTCCACTGTTAGGCATTATAACCAAGCTGAAGTTAGTAGCTACTGACAGCAGCCATTACGCCAGTAGAGGTTAACGGCCAATAAGGAAAATCGTCAAAGTACTGAGAGTACTTATACAGAAAATACATTTTACTTTATCGTTGGCATACTTTAGTAAGTTTAGCTAATATCAAGATGATTAATGCATCAATAGTTTGTATGAGCATTGGTAACTTTGGATACAATATAGTGATCAAAATCAAGAGGAATGTAAACCTCTTACATGGGCCCTAACCTCTTTTCAACGCTTTTAGAAACAATCTTTTCTTATTGTAATCGATCAGTGTTTATTATCTATTAAGATTAACTATAGTCAGGTACTCTTCACACATTTGCTCGAAAAGAATAAAGTCGATTCATGATCACAAAAACAACATTACAACAAATGTTTAGAATATTGATGTTCATGTATTACGTAGAAGAAAACAAAATTAACGCAAAATGATTTTTTTTAAAATCACTTTCCTCAAGAAATGTAAATAAGAAGAATTCATATTCCTACGTTACCTGTCCCCATTAGTCTTTTTCCATAAAGATATATACATGTATCATTCTAAGATTGACAATTCATTCACCAATGAATATTGCATATATTATTACAACAATTATTCTTTCATGATTATTGTTCGTTAATTATCACACAATATCCTCATTGTGTATGAATCTTTCTGTATTTGCGTCATTTCCCGCCGTATGTCGATGAGAGAAGTGATGTAACTGTTAACAATCATTTTGTGGCAATGTAAGAGTGTTTTGTGTGTGCCTGCTACGGATATGAAAAACTATATACAGCAATTTATTTACAAATTCGGTGTTTATAACTTCAAAATCAGTTGAACAGAGTGAAAAATTAAGTTATTTCAAAGTCATATCTTGGATACGGTGTAACCAATTTCTATTCATGTTTACGGGGGGGGGGGCATTTTTCTATGGGGGTAATTTTTCTTCATGTTTAACATGAAGAAAAATAACCCTTGGGTCTTTTTTCTTCAGAAAAATCCAATTATTCTTCAGCTAGGGGGGTCATTATTTTACGTCGAAAAATGACCCCCGGTCATTATTCTACGGGGGTCATTATTCTTCATTACACCGGACCTTTAATGTTAACATTTAAGGTCCGGCTTTCCCTTATAAGAAAAGGTCCTACCCGTAGTCATTTATTAAAGTTTCTCTAAAATTAATTATTTTCTTTTGCTAATACACTTGTATCTTAAAGATGTCTTTGTTTACAAAATCCAGCCGGCCATTTGCGTATGGTACAAGTATGACGGTATTATTTTAATAAATGACTTTGTGGAATATCAAATATGAATAGCGGGTTAGATTTTGACCAATTGTTTAAGAATCTGAAAAAAAAACCAGGAGTATTTTGTCGATAATTTGCACACACTATGTATAGTCCCTTTGTTTTTAAATCTCTTCCGGTGTATATGTATTAGCAGAGGGTTTCACAACAGGTGAACACGGGTAAAAGAAGCCCTGCAGGCATTCACACCTGTGCTAAATAGAATACACCCCATAGCTGAGAAAGAAAAACAACGTCTCCGCTGTATAGTGTTCTTCGCAACTAAGATTGTCTTTTTAGCTTGTACTTTGTTTATTTTCAGTAGATCAGAAACTTATGATAATATACTAATAATGTATACGTCTCTAGGTAAATTTATCACTAGTTTAAATGATAAAAGGTCGCATATGTGGATTACCGTAAAAGAGGGTATTCGTTGACAATATAGTGTACATACGTAGCTGTGGTAGATATAAGGGTGTGAAAAGACAAATAAATTAATTAGATGATACGTGTACCTATAATTAAAAATCATGTTTTAATTGACTACCGGTAAAGTGTTTAAAAAAGGAATGAAAGGGATAATGTTGTAATAATCAATCTCTCTCTCTCTCTCTCTCTCTCTCTCTCTCTCTCTCTCTCTCTCTCTCTCTCTCTCTCTCTTAATTAATCTCTCTCCTCTTGTAATTAAGCAAGGATTTGGTAACAAGTAAACACTTAATAAGTAAATCTGTTTCCATCGATAAAGTTTACAAATTTTTGATATGTCTAAGTTATGATTTCTCTGAAAGCACATTTATGAAAAATTAAAGGATGAACTGATACTTACAAAAATTGCGTTGAGCAAGAAAATAACAACATGTAAATGCAAGGTGTATAATTTGTAATAAAACTGCTATATTACAAAGCGCTTTAATGCAGATATATTTATTTGTAAACTGCCTAAAAAACCACAATATCCTTGCGGTTTAAAGAAAAATATGTATCTCCATGGAAAAAAATATTGATGTTCTTATCAAAAGGGATAGTGTCTAATATTAGCGGTCTTGCATTGGTATAGATTAATTGAGATCAGTCTCGATGCAGCAATGGTACATGTATCATTGTTAAATAGGAAAATGCATGTATGCATTGACTCTTATATAATGATGATTTTTGTTTCAGTGGGTTGGACCCAATAGTTTACATGTAGTTTATGAAAAGGTCCGCCCCGTTGAAATACTGAATGCAGATAATTAATATTCAAATTGATACTTGTATTGATTTATCCCGATGCTATTTTAGAAAAAATGGTTTGTTTTTTTTTTTGCAAAGCTAGAACTAACCGTTAGGCACACATCCTACTTTTTCTCGCAGCAAACATAATTGTTCCTAAATTTACCATAAAAAGAATGGAATGTTATTAGTGATATTGAGGATTGAAGATTATACCAGCCCCCCCCCCCCCCCTCATGGATTCGGAAATTAGGAATTTCATAATTTGGGAAGAATTTTTTTGGGTAATATGTTCTCTTTTTTTTCGAGTTACAACTCTCCCTCTCTCCCTCTCTCTCTCTCTCTCTCTCTCTCTCTCTCTCTCTCTCTCTCTCTCTGCCCACGGATTAGGATTTACCTGATTTTGGAATTAGGTATTTTTTGTGTCGAAATTTCTGATGATTAGTCTAGCGCCCCCCCCCCCCCCCCTCACCCACTTTTAATTTGCTTCCGACGCCACTGCATGACTGCATGGATGCAGTTAGTTTGTTATAGATTCTTGTTGTGATATTTTTCAGTTGATCTTCTTAATATTGGATCGGACATGAAATTGACTTCAGCGTAGGTTTATTTTTAAAATGTATTCAGAGTAGTGACACATTATCTAATAATAATATTTATATAAATGATTTTCATCGTTAAAATATTTCTATTAAAGGAGCGAGACCGATTACATATACATGTATTGTGTCCTTAGAAAAGACCATAACATTAGAGTAATATCAAGCAATAGAAGTAATATAACATATTTAAATTGATTTTTATCCGACGACCTTTTAAAAATGTGACAAATGCATGGAATCCATTGTAGCAAACGATTGTCCGTTTTGTTGATAGATTTGTCCTCTATGTTTGACAGTTACTGTATCGATTTTCATCTAATGACATTTAGAAATGCTTGTCATGATGTTGACACGATATTTGTGAAAAAAATAATTAAATATAAATTATATATGTGGGAGTACCAGGCAGGCAGAAATCTAGAATAAAATTTTACCGGGATGTAAACATTTGCCCAAAATATTTAATATTTTGCACAGGTGCTTGAGGACAAGACACAGCCCCCCCCCCCCCCCCCCCCACCAATCTAAATCCTCGGTATAGTTGACCTTTTTGATAGAGATTTCTTTGAAGTCATGTACACAACATGTTCTAAAAATTAACTGAAAATAAACGATAAATGTAAAACACTCCCAATGCATTTGAAAAGAGGATCCTTTTTTAATGCAGGTTGGATTTGTTTTAAATAAATCGTTTATTTTCAATTAATATTAAGATATTCGATATAGTACATGTTGTGTACATGACTTAACATAACTTACACATATGCCCTAGTGCAAATAAAAATAGCAATGATAAACCGCTTGCAGGTATCGTTGTAATTGAATTGTAAATAGTATTTGATTTTAAAATGGGTAACGTTTTTAAGCTTGTATCATATTGGAAAGATGCGCAAAAAGGAGACGTGTGAAATGTCAATTGTTTACACAACAACTTCAAACAGTCAAACACCTGAAGGTGTGAACCCCTCACACCTGCAGGGTGGTGTGTGTATATAACACCTGGTTCTAGCCATTGTTTAATTATTGACACCAATCAGTTTCATTTCTTGTTAATATAAGATCGACCAGTAAAATTAAAGTTGAAGTAATTATTGTGATTTATTTGTGTTCACCAAGCTACATGTATATGTATTTCATTTATATTATGTGCTGGATATATAGCAGTCTGACTCACTTCGGGTAGGTACTCCTTAAAAAGAATGACAAAATAATCCCACTTATTTTGTTCCAAAATACTCAATATTGAAAAAAAAAATGAAAAATATACCCCGGACCTTTTATGTTAGGCGGACCTTTTCTTATACGGGTCGGACCCTTTTAGAGCAAAGGCGGACCCTAAATGTTAACATTAATGGTCCGCCCCGGACCATTTTACGGGGCGGACCTTAAATTATAGGACACCGGTCGTCAATATGAACGCCTTCTGTTTCCTCTTTTTGTTCGGACAACTAGCGCTCTCTTCAGGTTTTCGTCTTGCCTTTTTTTTTCTTTATAGGCCTATATTTTCACAAGGTTTCGTTCCATTTTCCACACTCGATAGTTTGTGTCTTGATGAATTGTCATGCATTTGTTACATTTTCAACACATGCGCTTGTTTCGGACATCGTTAGTCTCTTTCTAATATGAATAAGCAGGGGGTGGCGGTGACCTACGTATGAAACAGGTGTCTGTGTGACTTGTAGAACTGTAAGGATGACATGACTAATTTAAACATCCAGCGAATAATTATACGCAAAATTGTTGATAATAAGATATTATGTACTTAGTCTGAAACCTGACAGCGATCCATCCTGAAGTTAACAATTTTCTTTTTTTGTTTCTAGGAGCTATCAACGACATAGAGTGTACCCACAGCCACCATCGTCACCACGCCCGGGGGACGGCCTACTACCCTGCGGACGACCCCATTGAGGGCGGGTTTGTGGACATGCGCGACCACCCTCTTATGACGCTTCAGGTTTTTCTTCAAGTTTTAATACAATGTACTGAATTTAGATTTTAAGAGAATTTGGACGCATATGCGGTAAGGTATTTACTAAAATGCCCAAATTGATGTGGTAGCAGGTTTGGGTGAGGGTGGCGGGGTTGGGGAGGGAGGTGTTAGTACTGCTTGTAACTGTGAGATAAAGTTTGGATTTGATATATTTGAAAATTTTGAATAATAAATTCAGATTCATAGTTTTAGAAATAAAGATGTATTTAAATGAATCGGAATTTCTACGATACTAACGTTTGTTTAATTTCAGGATTACTTGGAAGGACGCGTTGCCCACGTGAGCGTTGCTATGGACAACCATGCTGGGATTCCTTATGGAACTCACGTTTGCATTCCGGAATTAAACAGGAAATACCATAGATTTATTGATTTTGTCGTACGTATGCAATTTTCATCACGTTTGAAAGTTGAAATATGAGTTTATATATAACATTGCCTCGGATAAAATTCATGCTAGTTAGTGGCAAGAAAAGTACTTCAACTCAATCAACTGGCTTGTATAGTTGACTTGACAAGTCTATCGCTAGACTTTTTGATGATACTAACACATGTTTATAAAGTTATACCTTCTCGTGGCAAATAAAAACAATTCTTTGGCTTCAGCTTAAGATCCTCAACGATCTTGGCGTTTTGCTTGATCCCATCATGCATTAATCTGACGATGCAACAATTTTTACTCTTCAAAGCTGTCTAATATTAGCGATTCCGGGTAAATAATGTTGACTTCTATATAGTCAAGGAAAGGCATATTTATTCATGGGAGAAACAATATAAAGGGCTCTAGCTGCTATGAAAATCAGAAACCATCTTTCGGTAGGTTCTAACAAAGTGGTATGCCGTTGAATGTGATTGTTATCATTTAAATTCTTTCTTCAGATCTATATAATTATTCCTCTATGCTATCTTTTTTATGGGGGATTAGTTTAATAATTAGTAATTATCCTTAATCCTAATTCTCATTTCAATTTTACAGGTAGTTGACACTGGACCCGCCTTTTATGGTAAGGGATACAGCAGAATAGACATCTGCGTGCGCAACCGTCAGCTCTCCTTTGACGACACCATCAATGGCCCTCTTACTCTATCCTTTCATTAGATAGTGTCAACATGGTAAAAAAAAAATCATTATATTGAATCAGATTCCAAACATTTTTTGTTAATCGACTTAAGTTTTTTTGAGACGTCCGTCAAAAATTTTCAGTCTCGACGAATCTCGCTGAGATTAATCACGACACCACGATCAACGTTACATAGTAATCAATTAGTCGCCCAGAAACCAACCTTATCTACTGGGTATTTTATTCTCTTTTAGACCAATTCACACTCTACAAAATTGATGTCCCGTGGCCGTCATCTTTGGGAAAACCCCATAGATTTCTCAAAGTAGCCGTTATAAGTCCGTTTCCGTTGTGTATTTTGATTGCTTCAGGATGGGGCAACCAACAGATTGACGAAATAAATTAAATAAAAAGAGATTTCATCTGAGGACGCCCAAATATTTGGCAGCATTAAGAAGGGGAAAGTAGGGTTTTTTCCCCTTTCGACCTTTGGGTTGACCCCGCAAAGGGAAGCAACTTTTGCAAAATGTGGATTGGGCTTTTTCTTAAGAATTTTGAATGTGTTGAGGTGTATGAATAAACGGTGTCTCTTGATAAACTATTTAAACAATGCTACACAAAGCTTTTGCAGGCAGTTAAAATTTATAACAGTTCAGGGAACGGTCTTAAATCTGATAAGGACAATTTATAGGAAAGAAAATGCTAAATGAATGTAAATATTTCTACTGTGTCTATTTTTTTTGCGAAGATGGATAACTCTTGACTTGCAAAGTTGTCATGAGTAAGGATCCTTAAAACTAGAGAGTTTTTTAGACAGAAAAAATTCATTAAGGGTACTTGTGATCAAAATTGTGCGTGTCCTTTCCATTTGGCACAAATATTCCTGTACATGTATCAGGGTAGACAAACCATGAATTGCAATTGATATAAACAATGGCACGTATCAGCAATTTTATTATTCTCATGAGTAAATTAGATATAAGAAAAAAAAGAAGTTTAGCATAATCAAAACAATTAAAAGGGGCCATATACTAGTAAATCAGGAATGATATTTACCTCAATAAAAACAATGCAATCAATTAATTTTGTAATTGATTACAAATCGGAAAGGTAAATGTGCATTTGGAATCGCAGAAAATTCATTATGTATTAAAATATAATAAAAAGTCTGTAATCAAATTTAAAAAAAAAATAAATGTACTACAATAGGGTTAGATATCACAGAAATCTTGATTGCCCTTCGTCTGATATAGACAATAGTAACTAAAAAGTTTTGGACCAATAACAAAACATATACTAGTAAATCATTAAAACAAATATATAAATATAGTCAACAACTAAACGGTGGTCAAAGCCAAACTAATTAACAAAGTTTCTTAAACATTCCATTAAAAAGGGATTAACAAATTGTCCTTTTAAGAATTTTAAACTTTGTAAATCATCTACATTAAATCACATTTAGCAATACCTAAAAATAGTCCTGATCACAAATTCCAATACAGTGTAGAAATAGAATGTATATATATAAAATATCATCACATAGAATTGGATATAATTTAAAAAGACCTCGTAGATTTTGGTACTGTTTCCTGAGTAGACAAGGTATACCAAAAGTTGGTAAAAGTATACAAGTGATTGTACAACAATATATAAAATGCGCTACACTGCCTTGCGTTTACAAGGCATTTCACTTTTTTCTTTTGATTATAAAAGTCATTCTCAAAATATTTAAACAATAAATTTGTTGAAATATAAAATAAAAATAAAAATCATTCACTGTAAAAATATCAACAAAAACCCAAACAATGACGAAAAACCCAAACAATGACGAAAAACCCAAACAAAGACTGCAATTTCACTTCAAAAGCTAGTGCGACCAAATACATAGCAATATAGAGAAGCTGTCAATGGTTGAGGTAAAGTTGAAAATAAGTGTTTATCATAACCTTTTCTCAAACAATGGTCTAAGTTGTAGACCCCCCCCCTCCCCTCTTGTAAGTTGTTTTCCTTAAGTTGAACACCGTGTAAATAAATGAGTATAACTGCAGTCACTGGCACGGTGACATACAGTACAGCCAAACTTGAGCAGAATTATTGTATCAGATATTCTTAAGCTCTCTATAAAACAGCACTAGATACACAAGTAGATTGTATGTCATCATAAGTCATTCATTTACTGTAGCCAAGATAAGTTTATATGTGCGAGGAAGATATGTATCTTATTTCCTGTTTTTAGTCGGTGAGGGACATTTTTTCAGTCATGCTCTGAATAACTTCCACCATGATGTCTTTGGGTAGAGAGGTAAAGTTTGGTTGGTGTACAATATCGTTCATTCTGGCTCTCATGAAGGACATGGCTGCTGACATTAAATCCTCTGAAGAAAACAAATAGATATATCATTGAATTTGTTTAAAAAATTACAATAAATTACTCAAACTTACAGTGAGGCAAGAAATCTAAAGCAATTTGCAAATGAATAATAACTCTAATTCCAGAACAAATAGGCAAGTGAAATGAGCAAAAGATTAGATGAAATATATATTCAAAGGCAAGGCAGACATCAGCGACACTTCAGCTGATATAACCACTGATGAGAAAGTTCCTTGTCCTGCTGATAGCTTTTTTAACAAGCGCGTAGGAAACGTTCTCTTGGCTCTGGAAAATGCCAAAAAGCCAAGAAGAAATCTAAGCTCAATCATTGCAGGAAAGGCCATCACTGAACAGGACGTCTTTGAAAAAATTCAGGCATACAATGAAAAGACAGAAAATTCATCAAAATAATAAATTAGCTGAACACCAGAAGCCAGGCTCATCAAATACTCAAAGAAATACAGCAGGTCCTTCTAAAGCTCAAAATGCCTCACCAGGTCCATTTCTTGGTCTGTCAGATGAGTCGGATCATGAGTCAATTGCTGATGAGGAAAAGTGTTGCGTATGTGATAAACTTGAGCCTGAACAGTTGAAGTTTAAGCCTTACACAGAGTTTGTTAGGTGGGGTCAGTGTCACTGGACATTGGGTTCATCTGTCCTACTGTATCAAGGAAAAGGTTATCCGAAGGGACACACAAATCACATGCCCTCATTGTGTATGACTTTAATCTCTGTCAGTTAATTACCATTGATTTCAATGATCACTTTCATCAAATTTTATAAAAAGTTGTAGAAAATGATAAATATCGTATTGTTATTATTGTAAAATGATGAATATTTAATTGTTATTATTGTTTGTATGTTAAGACTGATTAAAAAAAAATCGAAACAGACTTAATATTATGTGTTTTTATATCACGAACAGCGCGCCATACCTGCTATCGAAAATGGGTGACGTCAGACAAAACATTTCTGATCATGGCGGATCCAAAGAAAGTCAAATCGCTGCCTGATTTTTAATGATTTCAAAACACTTAAGGTGAAAATCATCTAATTATTGTTAATTAATGCTGATATAAATAACTTTGGGCAGAAAAAATAGAGGCAAATATTTTTATTTGTGACGAAAGTTTTACACTATCGAAAACTGGTAACGCTACAAAATCTCTTAATTACAGCTCAGTAATTTTATAAATGATGATATTTACTGAAGATCGAGATTTCTTGTTCACATTACAATAAACTGTATTTATTTAATCTTTCCGATCATTGGGAGATTGCAGTACAGTACATTACTAAACATCTTATCATTATTGGCAGTTTATATTTACAATATATTTGTACTGTCGACTACCCAACATCTTACCAATCATTGGAAATTTTATTACAGAATTGTATACTACAAAACATCTTGCTAATAGTCATAGGGAGTTTGTTTACAGTACTGTAAACAAAAAACATTTTATTGATCATTAAAATTTTATGTTTACAGTACTGTAAACAACAAAACATCTTACTGATCGTTGGGATTTTATGTTTAAACTACTTTATACTACAGAACAGCTCATCAATCATAGAGAGATTATGTATACAGTACTGTATACTGTAAAACATCTTACCAATCATTGGGAGTTTGGTGGCAGCCTCCACATAGATATCCACCACATTATCCACATTCAGGCTCATACAGAGGCTCATAAAAGCCATTGACTTCAAATCCTCTAGGCAGAACTGATCAGCAACTAATATTTAAGAAGAAAAAAAGATTTTACTGCAATGTTTCACCATTTATAAATCATGTATTTTTTAAATGACACAGCTGCAAAAATCATCATGAAAGTCATATGACTAACAAAGAGAGTGTAGCACTAACTATAAAACAGTGCCAAGAAAGAAAACTTGAAAACATTCTTGAAAAATTGCTAAAGAATAAATCCCCCCCCCAGTCTCAAAATGTTTTTGCAGAAATGTTCTTATTTTCTAAATAAAACCTCTGCCATCTACATGTGTACTCTCTTACAAATCCTTCACTATTATAATAAATTTAGTGCAATATGAAAACTGCATTCTTATTTAATCATCATTCCATGAACATTCAAGCAATAAGAATAAACTGGCCTATTCAAAAGTTTCGTGAAACTTAATAATATTAATTATAATTGTACTTCATATATGTTCATAACATATCTGTATACCTAACAAAAACAAAGTCAAAATATCCTACCTCTCCAAATCTCCAAAAGCAGGCAATGGTAAGAATTTTCAGCAATCTCATTGGTGTAAATAAAATGTAGAATGATTGAAAAAGCATCAGCGCTGACATCCTTTATTTCTATTGGTCTCTGTAATTATGTAAAAGATTTCTTTTGAAATGTGAAAGATAATATTTCCATCTCCATAATACCCCATTTAACTACAACATTATACTAAGAAAAACTATTATAATTGGTTGTACATGAGAAGTTTATAATTTTCATGATTTTATTCTTCTGTTATTCATCAAGTCATGAACAAATTGTACTTTTCCTGTTAAAATATGAAGAGATACTAGTGTTATGAATTTTGACATTAAAGTCCTTATGAAATACAGCAACAATGTAAGAGTGAATAGGTGTGTTTTTTAATAAGTGAACAGAACATATACAGTAAAACAAACTTATAACAAAGTCCCGGGGACGTGCAATTTTACTTTGTTATAAGCGTAATTCATTATTTCTGTCAAGTTTACAATCATCATTCCATGAACATTCATTTTCATTTCCCGTGACTTTATTACTATTGTAAATAAAGTCATGGGAAATGAAAATCACTTCGCTATATTAAGCATCAATTCATTATAAGTGTGTTTGCTATATCCGTGTTTTACTGTATATAAAAATATTTTATCTGCTAGGAAGAAATTGAAAAATGGAATGGCCTTCAGCAAGGTATTGGTGTAACAGGCATATAGTATAGGAAAAAATTCTTAAATAAAATAAAATAATTCTTTTTAAATGATGGACATAAAGTTTATATCAACAAACTTCATTTACAGTTATCAGAATTAGATAACAGAAAATATTTGACACATTTACATAGTGACCAACATAACATTTGAGACAAAGTCTTGATGTTACTCAACAAATTTTTAATTTGAGCATTAAAAAGAACACAACTGGATTTTTTTTTTAATGCAGCATAAAAAAGACATTACTATAAATGCACTGGTGTTTTCAAATATACATGTATCATTGCCAGTGAACTTTATTTGGAGAAAAATGTACATGTTACACCACTAATTATTATGTTTTACCACTGACTTAAAGTTACACCACTGACCTAGCGATAATAAATAAGAGATAAGTGTATTAAATTTTGTAAAATAAACAAATCTCTATTTTTGATTGCATTTAAAACATGATAAATTTGATCTTAAATAAAAGTTTTTGTACCTCATTCTTTCATAATCTGAAGATAGACACACTGTTACACCACTTATAATCAGTGTTACACCACTGACACAAAAATGGCATGTAGATGTTTTTTTTACATGAATTCACTCATTCTTTGATGTTATATTTCATACTTTTGGCATCCACACACTTTTATCCATCTTGTACCGAGTTCGAACTTTCTTTGGGTCATCAATCTCACAAACAACATCGTCAATACTATACCAGCTCATATCAATCATACAATTTGGATTATAAAATTGAAATTTCTCCAATTTTCTCCAAAATCTATGCATACAACTCATATACACTTCCTCTTTGTTTATATATGTTTTTGAAGCTCAGCTAGCATTTGTTACCTTTTAGCATTTGAAAGATTTTAGTATAGCATAATAGGGAACGTGAAATGTCAGTGGAATAACATATCTTATTAATAATGCATTTTATTAATAAAAAATAAAATGTGGATTATTTCATTTCTTTATTAGAATAAATTTGTTTTTACTTCTATTTTTTAATCAAGTATTTAAATGGGTAAAACATAATTAGAGCATACAAAATGTCAATGGTGTTTCAAATAATGTCAATGGTGTAACAGGTCTCATTTTCCAGATTAAGAAAACACAATTGCAATTAAATAGTCAAGCTTACTTTATTGTGACAGTGTCTAACTTGCAAAATTGATAAATAGCAATTGTTCAAAATGCTCAAAATATAAATGAAATGGAAGAAAAAGTAAAATAATTAAATAATGTCATGTGGTGTAACAGTTTTGTCAGTGGTGTAACAACAATTTTTGGTTACACCACTGACCGTTATACCACTGATGTATCCATAGTAAATGTAGCAGTATGACCCAAGAGAACAAATACTACACAAAGCTACATAGCCTATGTTATTATGTGATAAACATTCATCATTTATGTGAAAAACTTTTTTGTTCTTTCATAATAGAAAACCTTAAATAGCACGTTATCCCACTGACACAGTTTACATTGTATTTTTCTGAGCATACTAACATTTTCTGCCATATTTTTTATTACAATGATGTCATCACTGATACATTTATCTTTTTAGTAGCAGGGAATGATGTCACTATGATCTGAGGGATTCCAATTGTAGTACAACATTATTTACTTGATGTATTTTAAGATATTTTTATTTAATTTGCCTTGTAACACCAATGACAACAATTTTTTGTACAAGCATATATCTCATCAAATTCATTGATTTTAAAAGAGAAATTGTTAAGGAGCATAGCAGAAATTGATATATGAATGTTGTTTTGAAAATTAACGTTGATTTTTGGAATACAACATCAATCTTATTGAAGATATTGTAGGTTAAAGACGTTGGAAAAATTTAATGACAACATAAATTCACTGAAATCTCATAACAAATAATATTTTTTTTGTACTTTAAGCAGTAAAATTGTCAATTTATTTGTTCAACAATATAGGTTTAAGTTTCTAAAATCCAATGGTACTGTATATATTCCCCAGAACATTATTTTTCCCCCTTGAAATTGACACTGACGCAAAAGGCTGCATATTTTGATAATGACCCATCTATACATCAAAGAAATGAGATCAGGTTGGAATTTATATGAGCTTCGCTTAATATTTTATTTATTTATTAATTCATTCTGTGTATTTCATTGAAGCAGCAGCACTTTTTAAATAAATTTAACATTCCCTTAATTTATATCCAAAAGATCGAAATGATCTGTTAAGCGTATGCCCTTGTAAAAACGGATCTTAATAGGCTTCCCGGTGTCAAACACATCGAACTTTTACATTAAACACTCTAGAAAAGAAATATTACGCGCTCTAAAATTATTACATGCCGAATCAAAACAAGCTTAATAGGTAGGATTAAATAGAATAATAATTGTTTTATGATTATGCGCCGTTCATTTAACATGCATATTTTCATTTTAAAAATTGATTGATCCGCCTCTCCCTACACATATTGGGTACGATCAGGGCTCAACAGATTGTTACCATTGGCATATTAGGTCACCAACTGATGCAAATGGTGCAATTGGTTACCAAAGTGTACCATCCGTGTACTTTTGATTTTAAACGAGGTCACCAAATCTACCAGCAGCCTAGAGCTTAGTCAAGTTTGTTGTGTGACGTCATCAGAAGAGTTCAACATGGCGGGACTGGAGAAATCACTTGGCATCGGCGAAGATCTTTTTCCGACTGTAATTGTTATAGACGACAGAAAACAAAAATGTGTTTGTCAAACAGTCGGCAGCAGCATTCATTTCTGAGAGTAAATTTTATCAAGTATTTTTACTTTCCAATTTAGCTACGGTGTTCATGTTTATAGGCCAATATATGGGTTGATATAGGCCTAATTTGAGATTCCTCTGATTCTAACTCCTGAAAACGAGGATTAGAATCGGAGGAATCTCTGATTAGGTCAGATCTAGATTATGTGTTATGAACGCTTTTAACTCCATTAATGATCCGATTTAGATATTTCTGACAAGTTATGCACATACAACACGAGCACGTTTGTTGACAGGGTACAGATCTATAACATAGGTCCACGATAGATGATCTAAAAAAACAACATTAAATCATTTCTACCATAAAAAAGAAAATGCATCCTTCATGGAATATCTCAGTAATGTTGAAAGTTTGACCAAAGAGTACCTAAACAAAAGGTCTACAGGTCCCAGTACCAGCAATGAGCCCATGCCTCACAGCAACACTAGCAAGGATGATGCATGTTCATCCATCAGCCCCAAGACCAGTATTATTGAATACGATGATACCCCATTCTTCGGGAATGACTGCAGTGAGGACAATATTGACACAAAAAAGAAGGGAAGGCTAGAATGGGGTATCTACATGTCCAGAAAACTTCTTTCCATCTACAAGGAGAATGCAGACACCCCGAAACAAAAAGAAAGTATGGGATGATATAGCTGCAACCCTCCGTTAAGAGACCTCCGGCAATATTATCATCACAGGGAAACAAGTAAAAAAGAGATTTTATACTTTGAAAAGAGAATACAGAAAATATCTTTTGGAATCAAACAAATCAGGAAACAAGAGGCCACGACCTTTCCTCCTTGAAAAAGGAATAGAAGAAACTCTTGGTAAAGACCCAACATTTGTTCCAGTAGCAGCCAGAGGCTCCCTTACGAAAACTGGCACTCAATATTTAGATGAGGAATAGAATGACGAATCACAGATAAAGACAACTTCGCCCCCAGAAAAAAAAGAGGAAGAAAAACAAAACAGAGGAATTGAGCAAAAGGAATGACAGGTTTTTTAACAGAATAATCGAGAAGCTATCTTAAGCTGTCAATTTGGTAAGATGCATGTACGAGTATATTGCAATGCCTTTATTAATTATTTTTCTGCAGCAAGAAAAGCTATTATAGTTTAATGGTTTACATTGTAAAGTGGTGCATACAATCATGTTAATGAAATTTGTTCACCTTAATTTTTGTAACTTTATTTCCGAATAAATTTTGTTATACAAAATAGTGCATAAATACTTTTAACAATACGTATGTTTTCTGTTTTGAAACAACACAGCGTGTCTATTTTTGAGTGGCTAACTCTAAAATTCAATTTAATTGAACAAGACGCTGCATTATGTCATTTCGTAGTCGTACACTATTCATTTGATAGCCACTAGGCCTTGATTCTGCATTATCCATGGTTGTCGGTGTTATCAACATCAAACAGATCAACATTTTCCTCATTCATTTTGATGCAAATATTGTGTAAAACACAGGCTGAAAGAATAGAGTTTACAATCAAGTTCATGTCACAAGCATCAAATCTAAGCAGCCGTCTAAATCTGACCTTCAGAAGCCCAAAACTTCTCTCAATAACTTGTCTAGTCTTGCTGTGACACACATTAAAGAGACGCTGGCCTCTTATTCAGTTACCAAAGTTTCTAAATGGTGTCACAAGCCAGCCTAGGAGAAGAAAAGCTTACCCCCCCCCCCCTCCCCCCTGTGAAATAGAACCCTGGGGAAAACAGATCATCCGACTTGACAAACGATTCGGATAATATGAGAACTGACGCATCATGGGTGCTGCCTGGATTGCCCGTCCAAACATATGTGAATTGCAAATTTGCATCACATGTTGATATAAGTACCACAGAATGAAACTTTTTCCAATTATAATACGCATTAGGATTTTCTCTGTGAGCCTTAATAGGAATGTGCGATCCATCAACTGCCTCAAGTACACTGAGGAATCCCGAGATCTCTCCAAATGCATCACTTGTCTCTTGGGCTTTTGCACTACGAGGCCACTGTATAACAGATGACATTATTTAGTCCACGAATGTTCTTGAAACTCTAGAAAAACTTAAGCGAAAGGAACTTCTTTCTACGTCAAACCTATCCGCCATTGACCGGATTACCGTTTGGTGGATAATTAAAAAAAATATTGTACAAATTTTTGTTAAAGGCTTAAAGGGGCATGGTCACGATTTTTAAGGTCTTCCGTTTCCAACGGAAGACCTTATTGTTATTGCTTTGTTTCTTTTTCACTATTATTTTTATTAAGGTCTTCCGTTTCCAACGGAAGACCTTATTGTTATTGCTTTGTTTCTTTTCCTCTATTATTAAGGTCTTCCGTTGGAAACGGAAGACCTTATTGTTTTTGCTTTGTTTCTTTTCCTCTATTATTATTATTATTTTTTTTTCTCCCACGTTTTCTCAAAAACGCTTCAGCCGATTTTGATAAAACTTTCAGATCTTGTTAATGACAACATTTGTAAGAAAAGTACGTGGGATTTTTTTGGTCGTCACTTCCGGTACCGAGATATTAAAGATTTTATGTTTTTGCTTGTTCACGAGTTTTCTCCAAAAGTATTTAAGATAGAACTTTCAAATTTTCAGAGATCGTAGAGAGTGAACGGCCGCAGTGTACTACGCATATCCGAACGTCCGCCGTCACTTCCGGTCGTCAGCGGAAGGAAATGACCGCATTAGAGTTCGCTGGGTCGCTTTGCCGGCATCAAAGAAATGCCGCCATCTCAATGACTGTATGCACACAACATTTAGCAATGCACCCACGTTATTCTACTTGGCTTAAAAAGGAGGACTGCGTAGTATTCAATCCACAGGCACTTGTTTCTGAGAAATTTTTTTACCCTATAGTATAATAATAACACAAGGTATCTAACTCCGAATGATGGTATCGCAGAGAATAGTAAATCGGATTCTGATTAGCTAGGAATCTTTTTCTAAAATTACACAGGAAAACTGAACGAGTTATTTATAACCTCGAAGGAAAAACATGGATGCCAAACAAGTCTTTGTTTTTGTATTTTTCTTTATATGTGTAAGCTGTCTATATATAGTTATTCATTTAATTCATAGTTAAATGTTGTATTTAATTCATACCATGTACAAAATCCTTCTTTATGCTCCATATGCAAAATTCACTGTGTTTTCAAATTCTACCGCCTGAAATGTTTTCAAAATCTATCTTCTTCTTTCTTTCAACGCAAGGAAAATTCCCGAGGTATACCGAAAACCTTGGAATTCACCAGTAGCTAAAAATAGCAGCTAGCAGTGGCTGATCATCAATTCATATTTAATTAGCGAAACGTTTATTTTGGAATATTTTATTTTATTTAAACATCATAAGTTTTTTGCAAATTTTAGACACTGAAAATGTTTTTTAAATCACGTTATTTTATTTTTTTTATTCTCTGCGATACTATCATGTCAGTGCCAACGGTTCAATTGGAGTCTAACATGTTTTGACGCAGATTATGCACATTAGAATACAACAAAAGTAAGCATGCTATATATGGTTGTTTAGATAATTTATTGTAGAAGAAAATGGTACTAAACACTTTTGCATTGCATTTCGTATAAAAGCGAAAACGACTGCAACACATGGGAGGGGGTGGTTTACCTCATTCGGAGTTAGATACCTTGTGTTATTATTATACTATAGGGTAATTTTTTTTCTTCAGAAACAAGTGCCTGTGATTCAATCCCATATATTTATAGATACACACATGCATGTATACATGCGTTTATTGACATAGGTTGCTTATATATTGATTTCCTGAACATTATAAAACACTATGTAATCTCTCTCTCTCTCTCACTCTCTCTCTCTCTCTCTCTCTCTCTCTCTCTCTCTCTCTCTCTCTCTCTCTCTCTAATAAGAACTAGTACAGGTAACATGGAGTAAAGGTTTAAAAACTTATACATTGTTCTAACATAATTATGTATTTTATCTAGAAATTGAGTAATATGTGATATTTAGAATTTAATATCCAACGTTTAATATAGAAGTCACCGACCGACCCCCCCCCCCTCCCAATTCATAAAATCATTTAGTTTTTCTGGCCCGATTTTACTTGATCTTTGATCTTGGGCCTTTAATTTCAACTGATTACCATTCTAGATTTCTGTACTAATTACCAGACCAGTTAATTCGTTCATTAATAACAGAGTTATGAAGTTTTTGGCATTTGAGTTCAATTGTCGTGTTTGACATGTACTATAAAAAAATTCTAACTCCCAAGCCCTTCACTCAATCCTAATGAAAATTCGTGAAAATGAACCTCGGACCCCATTCTTATTGCCTGTGAAATATGGGTTGAACAAATAAGACGAAATTCCTGAGATTAAACGGCGCTTATTGCCTATACGTGGAAATTAAATTTACACAGTACACCCACCGACCCCCCCCCCCCCCCTTCCTATTCACAAATTCATTTAGTTTTTCTGACCTGATTTTACTGGATCTTTCATCTTGAACCTTATTTTCAACCTAGTTCAAGTTTAGATTACTGTACTAATGACCAGACCTATTCGTTCATTTTTAAGAGAGATATGAATTGTTGGGCATTCGAGTTTCGATTGGCGTGCTTGACATGTACTGTAGAAAAAAACTCTAACTCCCGAGCCCCTTACTCAATCCTAATGAAATTTTGTGTAAATGTACCACGGCTCCATTCTTATCGTCTGCCAAATATGCAGCGGATTGAACAATTAAGAAGAAATGACAGAGATCAAACGGCGAGTATAGCCTGTACGTGGACTTAAAATTTACAGAGTACAAGGGATGTAAGCAGCCGCGTAATATTTCTGTTGCATATATATTTCTTGTTTTCCGTTTAGCCTGTATCTACGATAGCGTGTGAACTACTTATGAATGTTAGAACTTTGGAAATTACTGTCATCAAATTTTTACCGAATAAATTTACGTGTTACTGATTTTGTTATTTCTACATTTATAAAGATTTTATCAATTCTGCTGAAATAAAACAGTCAAACATAATAGTAAACGACACGAAAAAATATTCTCAACACTGAAATACTGTAGATTCCTTATTTTACGCGAGTACTTAATTCCGCGATTCAATGATTTACCATTAAATCGTGAGAACATAAAATCGCGAATGCCAAAATTTTATCATAGTTTCATGTAGTTTACATGTGTTACATTAAAAGTTTAAAATTTATCAATTTAAACTTAACTATAACAGTTTATTAGCTTGACACTTCGAAATTCCACGTAGATAAACTTATTTATTTTGTTTCGGCTTCAAGTCAATCCTGTCTTTGTTACAGGTCTTCTTTGCGGAAATGCGAGTAATTGTTGTAACACCTTAAGGTTTTTGCCTTAGCTTACAGTGTCAAGCATCAAAGAAATTTTGTCGAAATTGGGCGTTAACCTTTTTAAAATGAGTTACCTGATTGGTCAATTTCAAGTCCGTAGAGTGACCACGTTGGTGAGTGATTTTTACAAAATCACTTTCCAACTTGCGGCTCATCGAAATAAACATCTTTTAATTAATTTCTACGGTAAGCTCAAAATTATTTATAAGTACTTTTAATAATATTTATTATTCAAAAAATCTTATTTTAAGATTATTTTGAAAAGTTTTTTTATTATTATATACTTTTAAAGGAATTTGATTAATAAATCATAACAATTCTTAAATTATCAAATCTAACTATAAAGATTCTGTTCAACTTATATTAAATTTGTTATTGAACTAAATAACGTAAGTAATTCGTTATCCTTAATATATTAATTAGTTTCACGAATTTTTCATATTTCAACTTCAAATTTTACCGCGCTAAATTTAAAGAACTCTTCTGTGCTAAGAGATAAACAAGTTAACGTATACAAAACGAAAATAGAAATTTTATCCGCTAAATTCTAAAACATGTCAAAATCTTAAGTAATTATTTCATTCTTTCGATAATTCATTTTCGATCCATCATGTTATTACTAAGGAAACATTTTATAGGTAAGACGGTATCACGACGGTGAAAACCAGAGTGTGACACATGTGTCTCAAAATTAAAAGCGAGATTTTTGAATTCGCAATACGGGCTTCTCGCGATTTTACGCAGATACTAATTTCTCGCGTTTTATTAGGAATATACAGTACATGGGTAAAATGCATCAGTCATTGTTTTAGGACTTCCCCTAATTGTTGTTAACCGAATCCGAGATCCACACCTCAAAATTCTATTTTCGAATTTATTTAAGACGAAAATCAAGCTCGGGTCTTTTCACCCCCCCCCCTTCCAGACACAAACACGCATCAATATTTCAAATGACCTCGCACTGTTACCAAACCTGAATAGTCAGACATCTTACACGTTCTTTTTCATCTCATACACAAATTCAGTCCCTCTCCCGGGCACAAACGCCCCAAATTCAAAGACAAATTCGGGAATTCTTTTGCGTCAGCCATGTTTTGAGACACCTGCAAAGGCCGTCTGTTCTAATCTCGCCGGAGCCAAGATTTGTTCTTTCTCTTTATTTCCTTCTCTCCTTTTTGTCTAATTTTCTAACTAAAATATTCAACTTAAAAGGGTTGTTGGACTGTAGTACAAGTTGAAAAACACTCTTCAATTAAGATTTAGACACAAACAGTCTTTTATTATTAGGGTCTTCCGTCTTCAGCGGAAGACCCTTCTATTCTTATTGTTATTAGGGTCTTCCGTTTACAAAGGCAGACCCTCTTTTTTTTCTTCGGTTTCTTTTTATTACAGGTAATTAGACCTGTTTTAGGTCAAAAGACCTCTTATTTGATATGCAATAAAATGGGACTGGTCCTTTAAAGTAGGGATCCAACGGGGTGTATAATCCTTCATCCATCGCTCTTTTAGATCACATCTGCATTTCCTGATATGTTTCGTTGATGAAGATAAAAGGCAAGGTCATTTCCTTTTCTAAAAATCGGACGGAAGACCTCCTCGTTGCTCGCAACGAGATCGTGTCTAGTTGTTTTTATTTTCTGTCACGTTTTCTCAAAAATGCTTCAGCCGATTTTAATGAAACTTTCAAATCTTATTCATGACAAAATTTGTAAACACGAGCTTTTTTTGGTCGTCACTTCCGGTACCGAGATATTAAAGATTTTACGTTTTTGCTTGTTCACGATTTTTCTCAAAAAATATTTAGGATATAACCTTCAAATTTTCAGAGATGGTAGAGAGTGAACGGCCGCAGTGCCCTTCGCATATCCAAACGTCCGCCGTCACTTCCGGTCGTCACCGGAAGGAAATGAAAAACCTTAATTTTTCAATTTTTTAAACTTGAATTTTATTTATGTTTTTATTCGATAGAGACGCCTAAAACACTTCAGAATACGAAATTCGTTTTAAAATCGATCAAAGCATTCCTGAGATTTTGAGCTCAAAAGTTCTGAAGCGAGAGTCCGCGTAGCTCAGTCGTTAGAGTGTTGGACTTGTGCCCAGGCGACCCGGGTTCCGTCCCCGAGTGCCGATTATTTTTTCTTCCCTAAATTTGTTTTCTTTAACGATTTTATCTTTAAAATGGTGGTTTTTATTGTTTTCCGTTTTATTTTTATCATAAATAAAAATAATACCACCTTTTCAGTACAAATATACAGCTCATTTCTGTCAGCAGTTTGCTTAATTCAGACGCTCGTCGCATCGCCGGCATCAAAGACATGCCGCCGAAGCGCCCCTGCAGTACGACCGCATTAGAGTTCGCTGGGTCGCTTTGCCGGCATCAAAGAAATGCCGCCATCTCCATGATTGTATGCACACAACATTTAGCAATGCACCAACGATATTCTACATGGCTTTAAAAGGAGGACTGATTAGTATTTATTCACATAATTATAAAGATACACGCATGCATGTATACATGCGTTTATTGACATATGTTGCTTATATATTGATTTCCTGAACACTATAAAACAGTATGAAATCTCTCTCTCTCTCTCTCTCTCTCTCTCTCTCTCTCTCTCTCTCTCTCTCTCTCTCTCTCTCTCTGACCACCCTTGTATTTGTGTTTGGGCCTATGTATTAACAGATGTAAACACTGATCGTTGAAATACACTGTTAAAACAAAGAGTCTGATTATTCACTTTTGATTTATAAAAATCATTACGGCAGGGTGGATTGGGATTATAATCACTTACAATCAGTCTTATAAAGTTTATATTTATTTACAAAAGTCTACAAACATGTACATGTTCGCCCAAAAGCGGGATTAGTGATTAAGCAGCGGGGTCAAAAATTCATAAATTTCCTGTTATTAACTGATTGTTTAACACTGATCGTTTGGACATAACACTGGGGTATCGAGTGGATTCGGGAAAAGAGGGGATAATTTACCATGCTACATTTGTTAGATGTATGTTATTTTATTTTCCGACTTTGCAGAATTTTTTTATCACACAGTGTTAGTCGGCAAAGATAAAGTTGAGACAAAAAAATAATAATCGATGTATCAAATTAAAGAAGCAGATAAAAAAAATTAACAATTTCTTTACCGAATCGATTTTTGATTAACTCATCTCTCTTTCTCTCTCTCTCTGTCCATCTCCATCTCTCTGTCTCTCTGTCTCTCTGTCTCTCTCTCTTATAATAGCTAGATAAACAATGACTGTGGATATCCGTATAAATTAGCCTGGCGAAAATTTTTATCTGGGTATAATATATGTATTAATTTATTAGATCGGAATTTGTTATTCTCCCCTGGGAATAAACCCCGTTTCAAAATCGCCCCACTTGGTTTCAGACTTTTGATGAGTCATCGGACAATATGCTTTGCCCTGCGTATAATCTCTCTCGGATGGGGATCCGATTACTATTGATGAAATAAAATCACTATTATTGATGAAATAAAATGTTTTTCTATTAACTTATATAGCAAATTAAAATTGCTGAGGTGGATTGAAAATACGCTTCTTATAACAACAGTTTCAATCCAGTGTTTTCTCAGACGTCCGCGTCAATTTGTTCCCGCCCATTTTTTGACGTTTTGACCTGTTGCATTCTTCTCCATGTACCTAATGTTAACGCTATACATATAATAGAATAAAAGTAAATATCAAAGAAAAAATCATAATTAAGATTTTGAGATTTTAAATTTCAAATCAATGGTACAGTGGCTTATACAGCGCTTATACAATGTTCTAACATATGTATTTTGTTTAGAAATTGTGTAATATGTGATATTTAGAATTTAATATTCTACGTTTATTAAAGATGTCCCCGACCAACCCCCCTCCCCCCTCCTCCCAATTCATAAAATCATTTAGTTTTTCTGGCCCGATTTTACTTGATCTTTGATCTTGGGCCTTTAATTTCAACTAAGTACCATTTTAGATTACTTTACTAATTACCAGACCAATTCGTTCCTTATTAACAGAGTTATGAAGTTTTTGGCATTTGAGTTTCAATTATCGTGTTTGACATGCACCATGATGCACTGTAAAAAAAATTCTAACTCAATCCTACTGAAAATTCGTGAAAATAAACCTCGGACCCCATTCTTATTGTCTGTCAAATATTCAGCGGATTGAACAATTAAGAGATTCCTGAGATTAAACGGTGCTTATTGCCTAAACGTGGAAATGAAATTTACACAGTACACGCACCCCCACCCCCCCCCCCCACCTTCCTATTCACAAAATTATTTAGTTTTTCTGGCCTGATTTTACTGGATCTTTGATCTTGAACCTTTATTTTCAACCTAGTTCAATACTAGATTACTCTACTAATGACCAGACCTATTCGTTCCTTATTAACAGAGTTATGAATTTTTGGGCATTTGAGTTTCGATTGGCGTGCTTGACATGTACTGTAGAAAAAAATTCTAACTCCCGAGCCCCTCACTCAATCCTAATGAAATTTTATGTAAATGTACCTCTGACCCCATTCTTGTTGTCTGCCAAATATGCAGCGGATTGAACAATTAAGAAGAAATTCCTGAGATCAAACGGCGAGTATAGCCTGTACGGGGACTTAAAATTTACACAGTACAAAGGATGTAAGCAGCCGCATAATATTTCTGTTTCGTGTATATTTCTTGTTTTCCGTTTAGTCTGTATCTACGATAGCGTGTGAACTACTTACGAATATCAAAACTGTGAAACTACTGTCATCAAATTTTTACCGAATAAATTTACGTGTTACTGATTTCGTTATTTCTACATTAATTTTATAAAGATCTTATCAATCCTGCTGAAAAAAAACCCAGTCAAACATAATAGTAAACGACACAAAAAAAATTATCAACACTGAAATACATGGGTAAAATGCATCAGTCATTGTTTTATGACTTCCCCTAATTGTTGTTAACCGAATCCGAGATCCACACCTCAAAATTCTATTTTCGATTTATTTAAGACGAACATCAAGCTCGAGTCTTTTCATCCCCCCCCCCCCTCCAGACACAAACACGCATCAATATTTCAAATGACATCGCACTGTTACCAAACCTGAATAGTCAGAAATCTTACACGTTGTTTTTCATCTCATATAAAAACTCAGCTCCTCTCCCGGGCGGAAACGCCTCAAATTCAAAGACAAATTCGAGAATTATTTCGCGTCAGCCATGTTTTGAGATATGATGTTTGATCTTGGGCCTTTAATTTCAACTAATTAAGACCCTTCTATTCTTATTGTTATTAGGGTCTTCCGTTTACAAAGGCAGACGCTCTTTTTTTTTCTTTTTATTACAGGTCATTAGACCTGTTATTAGGTCAAAAGACCTCTTATTAAATATGAAATGAAATGGGGCTGGTCCTTTAAATAAGGGATCCAACGGGGTGTATAATCCTTCATCCATCGCTCTTTTCACATCTGCATTTCCTGATATGTTTCGTTGAGATAAAAGGCAAGGTCATTTCCTCTTCTAAAAATCGGACGAAAGACCTCCTCGTTGCTTGCAACGAGATCGTGTCTAGTTATTTTTCTGTTTTTATTTTTTGCAATGCTTTTAGAAATGCATTTCTAATGATCAAATGAAATTTGGGTGAAGTCAATGAGTTTTAAGCAAGATACAGGGCTCACAATTCTTCGTCATGTAAACAAGGCTTGTGCCCTGTTTTTGTTTACATAGGTTCAATATACCAGTACAAAATCTTTTTCAAGCTGATTTGTCTATCTTTTTATTCATTTTAAGCATAAATAAACAGTTACTACCGATTAACACATTCATTTGAGGTTTAAAACTGGAATTTCCACTTCAACATTCAAAATGTAAACAAAAGCTTTGTTTACATAGTAAATCAAAGTACTGAAGTACTGACGGGAGTTGATTGAAACGATTATCATTTATTCAAAATTAACGATATGTGAATTTGCATGGCAAGTAGTATCAATAATCGAAATATTTCTGAGAAATTTTTCGTGAAAAATAATGCTTCGGAATACATAGCATCGAATTTATCGATTATTTTCAAGAACTAAGTGTTGTCAGCGGTATTGATTTGTGCTTAGGTCCAAACACTGTTTCACTTTCGCTTTGCCCGAGTAAGTGCATAGGAGAGTTGATTAAAATCAACTCCCAAAAATTGTAAGCTCCGTAATTCGCTTATAACTCAACAAATGACAATAAAATTTTGGTTGCCTATTAAAACTGCCTTACTGAAGCATTGTAAACATGAAAATCGAAAAAACAATTTTCGACCAAAATCGTGACCATGCCCCTTTAAAGCAATATATTTGAATTTTTCCCAGTCACAGAATATAAATGATGACTATTATTATAGCAAACTTTACACTGTCAGAACACACCTATGTTGCATAGGAACATTAGCGTATCCCTAATAGGTCAACTTCTGGACCATGCGGCTTGTTTTACGTTTCACAATTGCCTATTTGCAATCAATATCCATAAGCAATCAAAAGATTCACTTGTAAGTCTGAAATGAATTCTAAATTCATCAGACAAATACCTTGGGATAGTTTGGTTGTAATAGTTTCTTATTCTTGTGATCTCCTCTTTTGTTGTGGAAAAGTTTCTGCAAGCATGCTTGTGGTGATAATATGGTTAAAGAGGCAGTACAGCTGAAAACACATGTGTTAATAACTTAAGATTAACCTATTGTATCGTTAGGAAAAAAGAAATAACTTTGATTGTAACAGTTGAAATAGATAAAAGTCCCTTTCACGTACCTAATTAATGTAATTATGAGATTCCCGAAATTTAAGAGTCGTACAAACCGGAATAATCTTATATCGTTTATTTGTACCACGCGGATTTTGATTGACAGTAATTGACACGTGCTGAAAACTACAAGATCTTGGCCCAAATACGATCATCATGGTATACGAGGTAAAAAGGACTCTGGTAAACGTAACACATCATTACTTTCACGATAATCTATTAATGGTTTACGAATTTCGGTTCATTTTAAAATGAACAGACATACATTTGTCAAATAACCCTTAAATGGGCCTCACTTACATGTACATAAATGAATTTAGGATGTAGTCAACTCCTATGATAAGCACGCAAAAAAACATGCTTTAAAAATCATAATTGTGGTTATTTTAAAAAACTTTGAACAATGATTAGCTGGGAGAAGTACAAAAGACATATTTATACCAACAAACATGGCCAGGATAATCCTTGCAAGCCCTATATGTGTTTTGTTTACAGTTCATACGCATGCGTTATAGTATAGAAGGCTGAACCCCGTAACACGTGGCAATGTATATATGTATAGGTTATACCTAATTACTAACTTTAATAAAATAATTAGATTTATTTCACGGAGAAATTTGTAATTTTCTGAAAGTTTATATATTTATGAGTAGTACAAAAATACCGAACCCGATCGGAAAATTTTTTCAAATAGGCTTTTTTTATAAGATGCGCCGTACTGTGTCTTTAATCATTGCGAGATAATTTTGACCAATCTGTTTTTGTAAGGATGTAAAAACTGCTCAGAGAAATAACTATTTCCTCCATTTTTCTAATTTCATTGGTTTAAAATGGCAACAATTGGTGACCAACTGAAACCAATATTTTTCATTTGTTTTAATTTGACCAAATATCGTTTATAGTTCTACAGGTAAAAACTGCTAAAAATGGTAGCATTCGGTTATCATTGGCTACCATAGTTCACTGATGGCAACCAAATGCTGCCAGTAGTCGTTTCCAAATCCCCCAATGGTACAACTCTAAACGCACCCAATATACATCAAAATTTACAATATGATGTCACATCGACAAGAGTACCGCGATAAGTCTGTTGTTGGACTTATTTGACTACAGTTGCAGCATAGGTAATTTTAATGTAGTTTTCTGTTTTCGTACCCATAACAATCGGAAATTACTTTATTTATTAGCCTTTTGACGACTTATCGTTTTGTATGATGTCATAGTTAACATTTCCCGTACTTTCTTGTCGCCGCGACCACAAAGTAAACCTTAATAGTGTTGCGAAATTTAATCAAGAGAAAACAGAATCAGGCGATAACGATGCGTCAGCGGAAGTGACGTCACTATGTCAACGAAAGGGAAATTTCCTTACAAAGCTATACAAAATAAATTCGATTTTACAGCCAAAAAGTTTGGAATAGGTCTGATGTTTTGAAGTATCTGGTTAATTTGAGTTTAATTGTGGATTTACAAATTTGTATCCGTATACATTTTGTTAGTCAGATTTCTTTTTAATGGATTTCAAAATTGGCTATTCTCGTCTCGTTTTACCGATGATTGCGTCAACTTTAAACACTTAAATGCGCATATTTATGTTCAGTATTCTTTTTTATCACATAATATCAATGCACACACGAATGATCCCAGCCAATGACAAAGGTAAACAGATAAACTAACGAAGCTTCTGCTCCAGACACGTGTGTATCTGGGGTATGTATACAACTCTGGTGAACAAAGGGGAGTTTCACACCTCTTGACTGGTAAATTGATTTGTGAATATCAATCTTCTTAATTATTATCAGATGAAACGGAAAAAAAATTAGACTTAGTAAAATCAGACGTTCATAAGCTTAATACATGTGTATTGTCCATCAATCAGTGGTTAAAGAATCATGCGTGGAGGAGACTATCAAAAAGTAACAAATCTTTAAAATAAATGCCTTACTTGTTACTTTTAGTATCTAAGCTCTTTAAAAATCACAAATTTTAAAATTCGGCGAATTATTTTTTTTAATGTAATCAAAAAATTATTTCGAAAGTAATTACGTTGATCATTAATTAAAATGTGGTATTTAAAAAATAAAGCTATATAAAACGTTGTTAAAGTAGTTCTTATCATAAAATACAATCCCAACCTCTATAAAAATCATTACTTCAATAGTGGTTGCAAAGTGATTTTTCTAAAAAAAAAAAAAAACGTCCCCAACCACTATTGAAATAATTATTTTCAATAGTGGTTTTATTGCAATAGTGGTTGCAAAGTGGTTTTTCTAATGAAATGCGTTCCCAACCACTATTGAAATAATTTATTTCAATAGTGGTTTTATTTCAATCGTGGTTGCAGCACACGTGTTATAAATACTTTAAAAAATACATTTTTTTTCATAGATAATCTTCCTCAATTTTCAAGAGATACAAGTTTCAAGTTATATGGTTTTGCTATATGTGAATTGATATCATTTCCGTCGAAAGTTGTAAATGTATTCATACACTTCTTGAGAAAATTATATATCCATCCAATACAAAGTAGATGTCAACATATTTTTTCATACTTTTATTCAGAAACAAATACAGTTGATTGTGAGGTAATATCTCCTCAGAGACTCTCTAAATATACAGGTGTCAGGGGCCCCTGGATCACATATATATACATACATTTTTAATATTTCTTATTATTCAACATTTTCGATTTAAGAAAGATATATCAGACATATTCACACAATGGCACATACATATGAATATGTATAAATATAAATATTTCTTTTTAATATATTTTTTTATTATTCTAACTTTTTGTTTGAAGAAAAATATACGAGACATATATGTATACACACAAAGGCGAGTATACTAGTAATAATATAAATATGCATATACATGAATTTGTACATGTATACAATATTGTAATAATGCATTATCTTTAAATTTAGTTGTTGATAACAAAATATTTCAGAATAAATATACCTATATTTGTAGAACATACAGGCCCCCTTGATGCTACGTGCCTGTTTAATTGCCTAACGCATAGATGTGGAGAGGGACAGGTTCCCTTCTTATACATTACATAGTACATATCATAAAACTTACAATATTTCAGTTATCATATATTATTCGACAACTTTTCAAGAATGTTATAGCTTAAATCTATGCATTTTGACTTATTTACAGTAAGATACAATTACATAAGCGCATAACTCTGTCGTAAATTGCTCGATCGTATCCAATATCAACTTGACCTAGATATTATCATGATTAACCTGTATACCAAATTTCATTTCAATACATTTATCCTCTGCAAAGAAAATGAGCGGACATTGCAAATAACTGGAATTTTTCTACGTCCAAGGACCATAAATCTATCGATAATTGCTTGATTGTACCAAATATTGAACATGAGCTACATATTACCATGATTAACCTGTATACCAAATTTCATTCAAATTTGTTCCTCCTCTGCAAAGAAAATGAGCGGAAAATGCAAATACACGTAACTGGAATTATTTTACGTCGAATGGCCATAACTATGTCGATAATTGCTCGATTACCCAATATCGATCTAGACCTAGATATTATCAAGATAAACCTGTATACCAAATTTCATTTCAAAACCGCGAGAAAATGAGCGGAAACTGCAGATAACTGGAAATTTTCTACGTCCAAGGGCCATAAATCTGTCGGTAATAGCTTGGTCGTACCAAATATCGAACTTGACCTAGATATTATCATAATAAACCTGTATACCAAATTTCATTTCAATATGTTCAACCTCTGCGAAGAAAATGAATGGAAACTGTTGGTGGACCAACCGACCTACAGCAGCAAAGCAATACGCCCTCCCTTCTTCGAAGGGGGCATATAAAATAGGAATCAGGGTCTTAAAATTATTTTGAATGTTGTTATTCTACATAAAACCTTCAACGGTGAGTTTATATTTATCAGAGTAATCTACCAAGGCGAGGTCGACTTCCCATCCAAACACCAGGCTAGTGTCTGCGCCATTAACGTCCACAGCTCCATACATAAATTAATGTCTGCTACATTACTCAGTAAAAGTTGTACAGTGCTATCATGACCGTTTCGAAAAGCTATATACAGAGGACTGGCCCCGTTTTTCTCACATAAATTAATGTCTGCTACATTACTCAGTAAAAGTTGTACAGAGCTATCATGTCCGTTTTGACAAGCTATATAGAGAGGACTGACTCCGTCCTTCTGATATAAATTAAAGTCTGCTCCTTTACTCAGTAAAAGTTGTACAATACTATCATGTCTGTTTAAACAAGCTATAAAAAGAGGACTGGCTCCGTCCTTATCACATAAATTAATGTCTGCTTCATTTTTCAGTAAAAGTTGTACAGTGCTTTCATGTCCGCTTAAACAAGCTTGTAAGCTCCGTTTTCCATACATAAATTAATGTCTGCTCTATTACTCAGTAAAAGTTTCACAGTGCTATCATGTCCTTTTAGACAAGCTATATGGAGAGGACTAGATCCGTTCTTCTGACATAAATTAATGTTTGCTCCATTACTCAGTAAAATTTGTACAGTGCTTTCATGTCCGCTTTGGCAAGCTATGAAAAGAGGACTGGCCCCGTTTTTCGCACATAAATTAATGTCTGCTCCTTTACTCAGTAAAAGTTGTACAGTGCTATCATGTCCGTTCAAACAAGCTATAAAAAGAGGACTGGCTCCGTTCTCCATACATAGATTAATGTCTGCTCTATTACTCAGTAAAAGTTTCACAGTGCTATCATGTCCTTTTAGACAAGCTATATGGAGAGGACTAGATCCGTTCTTCTGACATAAATTAATGTTTGCTCCATTACTCAGTAAAAGTTGTACAGTGCTTTCATGTCCGCTTTGACAAGCTTGTAAGAGAGGACTGGCCCCGTTTTTCGCACATAAATTAATGTCTGCTCTATTACTCAGTAAAAGTTTCACAGTGCTATCATGTCCTTTTAGACAAGCTATGAAGAGAGGACTGGCTCCGTCCGTCTCACATAAATGAATGTCTGTTCCATTACTCAGTAAAAGTTGTACAGTGATATCATGTCCGTTTTGACAAGCTTGTAAGAGAGGACTGGCCCCGTTTTTCGCACATAAATTAATGTCTGCTCCATTACTCAGTAAAAGTTTCACAGTGCTATCATGTCCTTTTAGACAAACTATATGGAGAGGACTAGATCCTTAATTTCTTCTGACATAAATTAATGTTTGCTCCATTACTCAGTAAAAGTTGTACAGTGCTTTCATGTCCGCTTTGACAAGCTATGAAAAGAGGACTGGCCCCGTTTTTCTCACATAAATTAATGTCTGCTCCTTTACTCAGTAAAAGTTGTACAGTGCTATCATGTCCGTTTTGACAAGCTATATAGAGAGGACTGGCTCTGTTCTCCTGACATAAATTAATGTCTGCTCCATTTCTCAGTAAAAGTTGTACAGTGCTTTCATGTCCGTTTTGACAAGCTATTAAGAGAGGACTGGCTCCGTTCTCCTTACATAAATTAATGTCTGCTCCATTACTCAGTAAAAGTTGTACAGTGCTTTCATGTCCATTATGACAAGCTATATAGAGAGGACTGGCTCTGTTCTCCTCACATAAATTAATGTCTGCTCCATTTCTCAGTAAAAGTTGTACAGTGCTTTCATGTCCGTTTTGACAAGCTATTAAGAGAGGACTGGCTCCGTTCTCCTTACATAAATTAATGTCTGCTCCATTACTCAGTAAAAGTTGTACAGTGCTTTCATGTCCATTATGACAAGCTATATAGAGAGGACTGGCTCTGTTCTCCTCACATAAATTAATGTCTGCTCCATTTCTCAGTAAAAGTTGTACAGTGCTTTCATGTCCGTCTAGACAAGCTATTAAGAGAGGACTGGCTCCGTTCTCCTTACATAAATTAATGTCTGCTCCATTACTCAGTAAAAGTTGTACAGTGCTATCATGTCCGTTTCCACAAGCTATATAGAGAGGACTGGCTCCGTTCTTCTGACATAAATTAATGTCTGCTCCATTACTCAGTAAAAGTTTGACAGTCCTATCATGTCCCTTTAGACAAGCTATATAGAGAGGACTGGCTCTGTTCTCCTGACATAAATTAATGTCTGCTCCATTTCTCAGTAAAAGTTGTACAGTGCTATCATGTCCGTCTAGACAAGCTATTAAGAGAGGACTGGCTCCGTTCTCCTTACATAAATTAATGTCTGCTCCATTACTCAGTAAAAGTTGTACAGTGCTATCATGTCCGTTTCCACAAGCTATATAGAGAGGACTGGCTCCGTTCTTCTGACATAAATTAATGTCTGCTCCATTACTCAGTAAAAGTTTGACAGTCCTATCATGTCCCTTTAGACAAGCTATATAGAGAGGACTGGCTCCGTCCTCCTCACATAAATTAATGTCTGCTCCATTACTCAGTAAAAGTTGTACAGTGCTATTATGTCCCTTTAGACAAGCTATATAGAGAGGACTGGCTCCGTTCTTCTGACATAAATTAATGTCTGCTCCATTACTCAGTAAAAGTTTGACAGTGCTATCATGTCCGTGTCCACAAGCTATATAGAGAGGACTGGCTCCGTTCTCCTCACATAAATTAATGTCTGCTCCATTACTCAGTAACAATTTGACAATACTATCATGTCCGTTTCCACAAGCTATATAGAGAGGACTGACTCCGTTCTTCTGACATAAATGAATGTCTGCTCCATTACTCAGTAAAAGTTTGACAGTCCTATCATGTCCCTTTAGACAAGCTTTATAGAGAGGACTGGCTCCGTTCTTCTGACATAAATTAATGTCTGCTCCATTACTCAGTAAAAGTTGTACAGTGCTATCATGTCCGTTAAAACAAGCTATATAGAGAGGACTGGCTCCGTTCTCCTCACATAAATTAATGTCTGCTCCATTACTCAGTAAAAGTTTGACAGTCCTATCATGTCCCTTTAGACAAGCTATATAGAGAGGACTGGCTCTGTTCTTCTGACATAAATTAATGTCTGCTCCATTACTCAGTAAAAGTTGTACAGTGCTATCATATCCGTTAAAACAAGCTATATAGAGAGGACTGGCTCCGTTCTCCTCACATAAATTAATGTCTGCTCCATTACTAAGTAAAAGTTTGACAGTCCTATCATGTCCCTTTAGACAAGCTATATAGAGAGGACTGGCTCCGTCCTCCCTACATAAATTAATGTCTGCTCCATTACTCAGTAAAAGTTGTACTGTTTTATATCTTCGTTCTGCACCTGATTCTCTATGATTATAGTCTCCGATTTCCTGGGTATCGTTACCAGCTGCTAACGCAAGGGGCGTCCAACTACCGTAAGCATCGGTTTTTTTATTGACTTTTATACCTATCTTAATTAACTCACCAAGTAATTCATAATTATGGAACACAGATACAATGTGAATAGGATAAAGTTTTCCCCATGTTTTTTTCAAAGATTCTTCTGGATGGTCTTTAAAAACAGTAAAAAACAATTCTATTGAACCATTGCAATACAGTGCAGGAATACATCTGATAAAATCAGTTTGCATTTCTTCTAGATTTGTTAAGCAATACTGTGAAAGTTGTGTATGACAAAATGCAATCAGAACAAAAAGTGGCGATACTTCACTGTTTAAATTCAAAAAGGACAATTTAGTAAAACGTGAGTTGTTTGATGTCCGTAGGAATTTTTGTTTATCAATTTCAAGTTTCTTGGTTTTTAGCAATATTTGTAGATGTTCGGGATGATCTGTTACCTTTTCTTTCAGTACTTTAATTACTTTGTCATTTTTTAGACAAGGGTTGAGTACGACATCTAACAGGCGTTCTCCAAACAGTTCAGTATAAAGCCTTTCTCCAAGTTGCTCAATGTATCTGTCACTTAGATGGATAGTGAAAGGATCGATGTGTTCGTCACATTCTCCTAATTTTACTCTTCTACGGAGGAAGCCGATATCAGCGTACATTATTGTTTCTTTGGGATAATCGTTCCCGAAAACAAGGGTTGTAACCTCCATTACTAAATCGTGATAAAAATGATGCGTGTCTCCAACTTTTTTAACAAAACAATCTTTTAGGGCGTTAAGATCATCTCCAATAGCTGAAGGTGGCGTGTTCTCTGGTAATCCACAAAGTTTTAACGTGTGTTTGAATTTGTATTCCGTGTCTATTTTTGCGAAAAGATCGCTTACGCAAAGATCATCGTTAAAAAGGACAAGGAGAGCCAAAGCACAATATTTACCCCTGTCTTTGTTTCTGAACCCTTCTATCTCCTCTTTTAGCCTTGTTATGGGTTCTGTAAAAAATTGTACGCCCTTAATTTTGTATTCCTCGTTGCTAGAATATAATTTACACAATAACGGGAAGTACCTTTCTACTTCAACGATCTTATCACACTCTTTGTCGGATAAATTCATATTGGATGTATATTGTGTCAAAATCTGCCGTTTTTCACTGACGGATAGTTTATGTTTGTTATCATCGATGTTTACAATATGTGATTGATTCACGAGATAACGGGCCAACCTATTATCATAAATAATATTATTTCTACACGACATCACAAGTTTTGCTGTTTGTAAGTACAACTCCAATTCTTCCTCCCATCTCTGCCATGAACTATTCAAAATTTCATCAAAAGATTCTTTTCCCAATGGATCATTGAAAACACAAATGGTTTTATCTTTTTGAATTCGACTTGAAGAATATTCATCCACTATGTCTTCTACCTTTTTTACTCGTTTTACGGTCCAGCCTTGTTCTCTGTATTTGAGTGCAATATGTTGAATAATGGCCGACTTTCCGGATCCTGAGTGACCAGCCACAATAACCAGGTTCTTGCTTTTAATTATTTTTTCTACTTCTTTGAACGCCTTTGTCGGAATAAAATAAGAGTCTTCCTGTTGCCATTGATCAAATATGTTCTTTTCAATTTGTGATTCTACAATGAAACAAAATAAGAAACCATTTACGTTAAAATAAACACAATTCTTGAGATAAAACTCAAAAAGGGAGATCCAAAATATTCAAGGATATATATACTGTAACTTATTGACACTCGTATGTTCTAAGTCTTATCATTAAGATGAAAAGAAGTTGAAATAAACTATTTCCAAAACCGTGGCCTTTACAGACAGTACGTTTCTCCTTGGTTGGATGATTTTGACCCCCCCCCCCTCCCTCTTAATATTCTTTAAAAATGGTTTGAAATGGTTTTATGGTGTGTATATGTAATGTTTTCCCCTTTTTTGACCACTTTTAGTCACAGCTCAAAACACGACGTTGTTTTGTCAGGTGGTGCCCCCCCCCCCCCCCCAAAAAAAAAGAAATGAAACATTTTTCATGTGTGTGAGCTTGTCACTACAAATAATACGTATTTTAGAGAAAGAATGCGGTTTTCGTGTGTTAAATTCATATTTACTTATTTTATTTTAAATTGAAAAAAAGTTGTATGGATTGACTCTTCAGTAACTCACTCCACGTGCAAATCCAAAGCTTATTAGTGATTATAAACACATCGCTGGTGCACTTTCTTAACTATATTCTGTCTTCGTGTGTTCTATAAAAACCGTTTTATACATCAAGAGTCTTTGAAACAGGGTAAAACCATAAAATGTGGATCCACTCCATTCACTAAAATATATGTGAGGCAAAAGCGCAGGTCTTGGCAATTACAAATGTTAAAAGAGGTGTATTTGTACACTTAGTATACGATTTTGTCTAAGTAAAGCGCTTTTGCAAACATCAGACATTCTAATATTATACAATTTTCAGTTTAAAATACATGTATGTAAAAGAAAATGTCAATCACACAATTACCAGGTTAAAAGAGTCTTAATTATCTAGCCTATTTTACGTCATTAACCTCTTCAGGTTCTTTTTTGGGATATATAAGAAAATAGTTAGTATGCATTGAAATATACATGTATATCTGAGTGTTTGAACCTTTTTAAACCAAAAATATTAGATTAACATTATGTTCCTTAAGTACTGTAAGGCATGTTTATATTAGTAGTAAAACAGTGGTTTAATGTGGGGGTTTTTCCCTTAAAATTAGACAAATATTTGAATGAGTGACTTTTCTAAAACATTCATGAATATAGCAACAGATATTGAAAAGAAGTTTCATTCGTGTGTTGTATGCATGGCATAGTGGTAGTCTTTTTGATTTTGCGGTCACTGGATCGATTCCATTAATTAACTTTTAAATTACATGTATATGTATCTAATCTGCTATTCAAATAAATGATTGTGTATAGTTCTGAGAATGAGCACATCCAATATAAAAAGCTATCTTCAATAACCTATATTAATTGCATTTCGCTGGAAGTAATAACAGTCTAGAATATCAAGTGATTTTATACACAGAGTTCTATATGTTCGTTTCTCGATACAGGTTTTCTAAATTTATGACAAATCAGTGGTTACAGACACAATAAAATCAGTACCTAGGTTTCGAAAATGATATTGCGACAGTACCTGTATTTATTTTTTACTTTCCGTTCAAACACGGGTGTAGGCAAAATGATAGGAAAATGGTACCATACCTATTTATTCCAAATTCCAGATCCAATTTTATAATTAACGCCATTCGAATAGTAATTTTCGATTTAAAAAATTAAGTAAGACACACCATTTATAATGTCTAAAACAAAAAAGTTCTTTAGCGATTTGCCGGTACGAAAGCAGAAAATTGGGTCGATTATGGGTGATACTGTTGCAAAAACTATTGAAATAAAACCACTATTGAAATGAATTATTTCAATAGTAGTTGGGAATGTATTTCATCAAAAAAATCACTTCGCAACCACTTTTGCAATACAACTACTATTGAAGTAATTATTTCAATAGTAGTTGAAACTTAATTCATTATAAGAATTACTTTACCGACAAAATTGAAGTGCAACTACTATTAAATTTATTTTTTCAATGGTAGATTGGAAAAAATGTCTTTATAAATATTACTTTGTAATTATTACTGTAACACATTTGGAAAGAAAGTTTTTTATGACTATGATTCCGTCTGCGTATAACAATTTCGGTTCCAGATGGCAGATGGTTTGGGAAAGGTAAATCAAAGAATATCATAATTAAAAAAGAATTCATCATCTCATAAGACATACTTCTGGTAATAAGAAATCCCCCTGCCGGAACGGAAAGTGTTACACGAAAACGGAATAATATGCAGAAAAATGGCATGCATCCTATTGCAAAAAATATTTAATAGTGGTTGTAAGAAAACGCATCCTTTACCACTATTGAACTAATTTATTCTAATAGTGGTTGAAATGAAACGCATCCTAAACCACTATTGGAATTATTTCAATAGTGGTTGTATTTCAATAAAGGATGCAAAAAGATTCTAATAATAAAATACATTCTCAACCACTATTGAAAAAAATAATTATCTCAAAAGTGATATTAATAATAATATTTTTCTAAAAATGATATTCAACAATAAATTGCAAATTGAAACTGATAATGAAATATATCCACAACCTATATGGAAATAATTTATCATAAATGTGATATGTATAATGAAATTTACTCCCAACTATTATTAAAAAAAATATTGTGTGATTTCAATTGCAGCTGCACAGTGAATCTTGAATTATAATGAAATACACCCAGAATCACAAAACAACATTTTTCAACAAAGACTATTATAATGAAATAAAATATAAAATATTTAAATGGTGTTTGTATTTTAATAGTTATTGCAAATTATTTCTTATAATAAACTTCATAACCAACGACTACTGAAGTAATTTTTTCAATAGTGGTCGTAATAAAATTCATCACTAACCACTATTGAAATAATATATATTTCAAACTGGTTGAAATGAAGTACATCCCCAACCACTATTGAAATAATATATCTTTATATATAATATAAAATAATGTTTGTAAAATTATTCTTATAATGAAATACATGGCCAAACACTGTTAAAATAATTATTTTAATAGTGGTTGCAAATTACTCTTTAAATGAAATACACCCCTATACATTATACATTTATTTCAATAGAGGTTTTATTTCAATAGTGGCTGCAAAGTGATTCTTCCAATGAAATACATTTCCAACCACTATTGAAATGATTTATTTCAATTGTGGTTTTATTTCAATATTGGTTGCAACAGGTGTTTTAGTAGAAATTCTGGCAATTCACAAGATGTTCACTCTTGTACAAATAGTTTACAATTTTCATAGAACATGACATAGATATTGAACGAGAAAGGTAAAATATATAAACAGTTCTATCTGTTAATCTTCAATGATTAGTTATTTCTGCACATCAGTGAAAATTCTAGCATAAGTACATTAATTTCATAGTCTCGATTAAATTATTATTACCGTGAAATATGCAAGTATTCAATATCTTAATTGTGTAATTGAAATTGTTCATTAGATTTCTTGTATTTCAAAATAGTTTGCAAAAATGATATACAACTTGCAATAGTGATTACAAAGTAATATTTATTAAGAAATTCTTTCCATCTACAATTGAAAAAAATAAATTACATAATAGTTGCACTTCAAATTTGTCTGTAAAGTAATTCTTATAATGAAATACGTTCAACTACTATTGAAATAATTACTTCAATAGTAGCTGCATTTCAATACTGTTTGCACAGTGATTGTTTCTAATTAAATACACCCCAACTACTATTGAAATAATTTTTTAAATAGTTGTTGTATTTCAATAGTGTTTGCAAAGTGATTTCTTCTAATGAAATACACCCCAACCACTAATGAAATAATAACTTCAAAATAAATTACACCCAAACTACTATTGAGATAAAAAAAAATTAAATAGTGGTTTTATTTCAATAGTGATTGCAAAGTGATTTTTCTAATGAAATACATTCCCAACCACTATTGAAATAATTTATTTCAATAGTGGTTTTATTTCAATAGTGGTTGCACCACCCTGCCCTTCCAATGAATACAAACAAATAGAATGATTCAACCATGGAACAATAAACGATATGCAGATCGGACAAAGTACGTGACTTTATTTATCTAAAGTCTACGGAGATTAAATATAAACAGTGTATTACTACCATAAAAAATGATTTATAGCTTCGCGGGGGTGTTAAGGAAGCATATGGGCAATTTAGCGTCTTATTTTGACTGTTATATTCAAAATCGTGAAATTAAATAATTATTTTGAATAAGATCAAAAACTTAGTATTATCCTTTAAAATAGATGTCAGTGCAATAAAATCGGGTAGTACATAACTGCCACATTGGTGCATTATCACGTGACAACTATAAATAGCTTACGTATATTCCTTAACATAAAATGAGATAGAACAACACTGCCCCGCGGTTTCAAAAATAAAATAAACATACCAAGTGAAAGCAAAACATCTCAGTTTAATCAAAACCTCTGCTAGAATCCTATGTGTTTCCTTATTAAAAAGTTATTAATCCGGTTCTCGTAAAACCTTCCCAACTTTTATATAGTTTGCACGGAAAACGGCAAATTGCATCAAAACAACACACAACAAGGGATTCTAGCACCACTTTTCAATTTAAGCATTGATCAAACTAACGATATGTATAAAATTTCAAGTTCAATATATACGGGGTAGTGTTGTTCTAGTCGGATTTTTATATCGTAAACAACGACAGGGGAAAGCCTGGCCGAGAAATAAAAGCAAATTTACATACCTTTTAGCGAATGATTGATAAAACTAACATCTCCCCCAGTATTCTTATGTTCAATTCTCAATAAATCACACCACAATACTTCATTAGAGTTCTTAGATTAGTTTTATTTTGAATATGTTTACAATGCTTTCCGATCAAATTCACACGACATTAAACTTTTAGTCATGACGTCATCAATGTGTAAATCTACGTAATAGAAACTAATTTCTGGTCTACGTTTAGTTGCTTAGATATTTGAATATGTACATAATGATTAAGATTTGTGATTTCACGGAATTACATGTAACTCAGATTCCACATGCTTCCTTAACACCCCCGCGTTCAATATGATTGTATTTTCTTGGATAAGAAAGAAATTATATTAGAAACCAAAAATCAAGAATGAAATACGTGAAAAATAAAAAAGAGAAATTCCGAAATCAATTTCACCTTAAGCTATTTTTTCAACCCAAGGTTTGATATGATTCATTTGTTAGTTTCAAGAACATTCTAAACGATCTTCTATCCTCACCCATGTTCGATAACTCGAAATTATCCGTTTTGTTTTTTTTATTCGTACCATAGATCTGCTTTTTATTATGAAAAATTTAATTGGCCTTTTATTATATTTCTAGTATATTTATTCCATTATATCCATAGTAGGAAAATTTGCAATATTCTTGTAAAATGGATGAACAGCATTAATAACTTTCTTTTTATTTCCTTTTTTTTTGTAAAGCTTGAATGACAAATAACAATTTTTGATGTAAAAAGTAAATATTTTGAGGCTGAGGGTCGGAGTACCTTAACTACAAGTATCGTTCCCTATACTGGACATGAAACAGTGTATACACGTCTATATACACTTGTTTAAAAACAATTATTTAAATTTATAGCTACCAGTAGGTTATTGCATTTTAAAAACATGTATAGGTTATCGCAGATTAAAAAGCTCACTGAAAAGATGCATCACCTTTAGGAGACCACCCTTACATGTATCATACTATATGAAAATCATACTTTATGATCTTTGATTTTCATGGACACCGTTTTGACATAATATCGTAGATCATATGTTAAAAAATGGTATGATAATCATATGTTCATTTCATACGGTATTATAAGATAAAATGTTTATCAGTACAATAATATAAGGTAAAATACAATATTGCATCCTATCACATTAAATACATATTATATAATACAATAAAATACCGTAGTTAATAATGATGCAATGTGATATCGTAAAATATAACATGGCATTGTATTATTTATACATTGTTGTATTTGATCACATGATACAATACCATATAACATAGGTAATCACTGATTACAAAGCTCACCGAGACGAGACATCACCCTTATGAGACTTCACCTTTATGAGACCACCTTTATCATATTAAATGAAAATCATACTTTATGATCTTGGATACTCATGGATTCTGTTTTGACACAATATCGTATATCATCTGTTAAAAGAATTGTTTGATAATCATATGTTCATATGTTAATCAATACAATAATATAAAATTAAATATTGCATCCTATCATATTTACAACATAAATCATATAATACAATAAAATACAATAAGAAACAATGATGAGATATGATATTGTAATGTATGATATGACATTGTATTGTGTTGTACGTTATTGTATTTGATCACATAATACAATATCATAATATATAAAACAATATCGTACTATATTACAATATCATATTACATAATACATCATAAAATTTAAACGTATGATATTACATTGTATAATATAGAATGATATTGTATGATACTGTATCATTTTTGATACATAATATGAGATATTGTATAAAATGATACAATATAATTTGATACAACATTGTATCATATCAAATGATACAATATTATGTGATAAAGAAAAATATTATATAATAAATATCATATCATACATATTGTATCATATGATACAATAATATATTTTACAATATCATACAATACAATGTGATATCATATTATAAACCAATATCAGATTATACAATATCGTATGATATGATATTATAAAGTATTACAGTATCATATTATACAATTTCATGTGATATAATTCTATATTACAGAAACTAATATCATATTATACAATATCGTATGATACAATATTATAGAATATACAATTTTGTATGATAGGATACAATATTATATTTTGCAATATCTTATGTAATAGTATGTGATAAAATAATAAATTAATAATACAATATAATATTATACAATATTGTATCATAATATACAATACTTTACATAACGATATCATGATACAATATCATAACATAAAATATAAAAAAAAAATTGATCTAATATCATATCGTATCATATAACTTTTTATAATATTACATACGATATTATATTGTATCATATTAAACAATATTGTTTCATACCATACAATACTATATCATAGGAATCATGTTATATCATTTATCAACAAACACATCTATCTATCGAGCAGGTTTGAGTGAGGTAGGAGATTTCTTTAGCATCCTTGATAATGGAGATCAGGCTCTGCATCTGAAGCAACCTCTGCGTTTCATTTATAATATAGTTAAATCAACTATGCAAGCTATCATCTATAAAACATGTGACCTGTTCCAAAAAAACTAAACCTCATCCAGCATCCGAAACCTATGGCTCAGATTCAGCATTCAAGCCTGTCAGGTGCATCAGTATACATAAGACACATCTCCATGCAAGTTTGGTAAAGTTCAGACCAGTAATAACTAAGATATTATCATCAGAAGGCACTAGCAATTAAAACCTTAACCTGCTCCAGCATCCGCAACCTATGGCTCAGATTCAACATCCATGCCTGTCAGGTGCATCTGTATCATAAAACACACCATCCATTCAAGTTTGGTGAAGTAAGGACCTGTAATAACTAAGATATATTTTTTTAGCATCCTTGATAATGGAGATCAAGCTCTGCAACTGAAGCTTCCTCTGTGATTCATTCATATTACAGTTTAATCAACTATGCAAGTTTGAAATAGTACCGGTACTATTATCTATTAAACATGTGACCTGTTTCAAAAAACTTAACCATATCCAGCATCTGAAACCTATGGCTCAGACTCAGCATTCAAGCCTGTCAGGTGCATCAGTATCATAAAACACACCATCCATGGAAGTCAGGTGAAGTTAGGACAAGTAATAACTAAGATATAATCATCAGCGGGCACCTGTTTCAAAAACTTTTACAAGCTCCAAAAACCTTAACCTCCTCAAGCATCCGAAACCTATGGCTCAAATTCAGCATTCAAGCCTGTCTGGTGCATCAGTATCATAAGACACACCATCCATGTAAGTCTAGTGAAGTTTGGACAAGTAGTAACTAAGATATAATCATCAGAGGGCACCTGCAACAAAAACTTTAACCAGCTCTTAAAACCTTAACCTCCTTCAGCATCTGTAACCTATAGCTCAGATTCAGCACCCAAGCCTGCCTGGTGCAGCAGTATTATAATACACACTATCCATGCAAGTTTGGTGATGTACGGACCAGCAGTAACTTAGATATTGCTATCAAAGGGCACCTGCAACAAAAACTTTAACCTGCTCCAAAAACCTTAACCTCCTCCAGCATCCAAAACCTATAGCTCAGATTCAGCACTCAAGCCTGTCTGGTGCATCAGTATCATAAGACACACCATCCATGCAAGTTTGGTTAAGTACGGACCTGCAGTAACTCAGATATTGCTATCAAAGGGCACCTGCAACAAAAACTTTAACCTGGTCCAACAACCTTAACTTCCTCCAGCATCTGAAATTTAGGACTCAGATTCAGCATCCAAGTCTTTCAAGTCCATAAGTAGGTCCAGATGCATCATCCATGCAAGTTTGGTGAAGATAGGACAAGTAATAGCTTAGATACAGGACCTGCGACAAAAACTTTAACCAGGTCCGGACGCCGACGCCGACACCGACGCCGAGGGTATAGCATAAGCTCCCCCTGACTTCGTCTCGGTGAGCTAAAAATGATTAATGATACAATATTATTACTTATTAGGTTAGTTACTGACTCACTACGGAAAGAAATTGGGTTGAACAACCTCATAGATTGGGAGGCAAAGCGGAGCCATTAATGAGATTGATCAACCCAACATATTTCTGTAGTGAGTCAGTAACTAACCTAATAAGTGTTTTGTTTTCCCGAGGACTATCAAGCGACATATTTATTCATAAATAGCGATGATATACGCAAAGCCATGTACAAGATGCTTAACACCTCGTTATTTTAACTCATTTAATCTCTTGAAAAATTTTCAATCTCACCTTTCAAATGCTCTCTAAAAATCTTTGCTTCACCTATGTTCACTTGCTATTCAATTTTAAAAAGTTTTCTCCCTTTCCTCTGCAGAGATTTGAGCAAATTTCGACGCTTCCATTTTGTTCTCCTCCAGACAAAACAATGTGACGTCAATATTCTAAGGGCAACTACTCTAATTTTAAAGAATTTCAAAGGGCAACTACTCCAAATACTATAAGAACTTACAGCATGCGATTGATGTATCAAATACTATGAAATGTCGAAATGAGTAGGGAAAGCGTCGGCCAATGACAGCCATATTGCTCACCGAACAAATATAGAGATATATGAGGCAATCACGTGCTATGTCTAAACTAATGAAAGTGTGACATTTCAGTCCAAGGGAAAACAAAGGATTATATGATACAATATCATATCATGTAATACATCACAAAATTATAACATATATCATATTGCATAATATAGTATGATATTGTATTGTATGATACTGTATCATATTTGGTACATGCTATGGTATGGTCTCATATGATATTATCATTTTGATACAACATTGTATCATATCATAGATTACAATATCATGTGATGTAATAAAAAATACAATATTGTATCATATAATATTGGCTCATATAATTTGCAATATTATATATATTCGATTTCATATAATAGACAGTTTCATGTGATATAACAATATAGCATATACATATTGCACACTATCGTATGATATGATATTATAAATAATCCAATATCGTACAATATGATACAATATTATACATTGTAATTGCATATGTAAAAGTATCATGTAATAAATAATATATAATATTTTATTATATACTTAGTTATATATATTCGGTTTTTTGCATATGTGATACAGATAATCACAAAACTCGTATCGGCCTTCGGGGCTGATACAGGTTATCAGCCTTAGGGCTGATACGGATCCGTATCACACAGCTTGGGGAACACCTCTGCTTTTTTCGTTTTGCTATTTGTGCATGTTTACAAATGAAAAATAAAAATTTGTTACAGTCAACATTTTAAGTGCAGTTGAAAACTTCAAATGCTACATGTAGCAAATGTTTTTAAAGCTGAGGAAATTTCGGTTCTGTAAATACATGTTTGGTAAAACGATAAGATCTCATATTTTCATTAAATACATGTACAGACTACTTTCAAATAATATTTAAAATCAATTTGTTCAAGTTGATGTGGGTTTTATTTTTATTTTTTCATTACTACGAATGTAATAAATATAATAATAGATACCCTTTTTCCATATCGATCACAGCCTATATCAGCCTTCGGCCCTCGGGCTAATATTGGAGTCTCGGGCTGATACTGGCTGTGATATGGAAAAGGGTATGCATTATTTTCAATGTATCATGTCAAACAAAAGTGTATCATATCATACAATACTATATCATAGGAGTCATGTTATATCATTTAACAACAAACACATCTTTCAAGCAGGTTTGACTGAGGTAGGAGATTTTTTAAGTATCCTTGATAATGGATATCAGGCTCTGCATCTGACGCTACCTCTGCAATTCATTTATATTGTAGTTAAATCAACTATGCAAGCTATTATCTATAAAACATGTGACCTCAGTCTTTGCGCTTAACTTTTTTTACTACAAGCCCATAGGGCAAGTGAGGTTACAAAATCTGGTAGCCCAAACAAAATTTTATTAGCCAAAATCAAGAACAATAAAAACAACTTGACAAAAGATGACTTATCATATTAAATTATATGATGATAATATTTAGTTATCCTTTTTATTCAAAAAATTACCTTTCACGATTCATGATTTTTTTTTATATTTGATATGTTGTAGCCAGTGATAATAACAAACTTATATACTGAATTCATGATTATTTCAAATTCTGCATGTTAAAAGCAGAAATGGGTCAATAAATATCTGATTCCTGATGATCAACTCATCCCCGTACTTTCAGTACTTTGATTCAACACGTTGTCAATGATAGACTGGCAATGCCTGCCAGACTGGCAATGCAAAATATCGTAGGATAGAGACAAAGGACCAGTATGTTTCAGTGACGAAGAAATAAGAGCTATTTGCATTATATCGTCCATTATCAATTCACGTTTGTACTCAAAATCCACTCCAAGAGATCTGATGATAGAAAGGGTCTTCGATCTTCTCGCTTCGCGAGCTGGGTTTTTCTAAAAATAGATTTTATGCTTGATATGGAACAAGGTTTTCCCCGTGTAAGTTGTCGAATTCATGGGCGGCGATTGAACAAAAACTACTTTGATTTGTTTTATTTTGTAAACATCAAGAAAAACTTTAGAAATATATGTGTAAAAAAAGATAAGATTGTTTAAGCATTTCAAATTGACAATCACGCAAACAAAAGAGGTTAATGCATGCACTATTTTCATTAGCGCATGAATAATGTAGTGCAAAATATTCGCAGAAACGGCTATGATAACAAGGACTCGCTCACTTCGCGAGCCGACTCAAAAATGGTTTCATAATTTTAATTACCACCGGAAACAACGCACTAGCGCATCGGGCATGCGCGAAAATAATATTTGGTAGCCCGATCCTGATTTTACTAGCCTCAGTCATCGGGCTACCGCTTAATTTCGAAGACTGTGACCTGTTCCAAAAAAACTAAACCTCATCCAGCATGCGAAACCTATAGCAGAGATTCAGCATTCAAACCTGTCAGTGTCATAGGACGCATCATCCATATACGTCTGGTGAAGTTAAAACCAGTAATAACTCAGAAGTATTCATCAGAGAGCACCTGCTCCAAAAACTTTCACCAGCTCTTAAAACCTTAAATTCTTCCAGCATCCGAAACATATGAGTCAGATTCAGCATTTATATCATAAGACGCACCATCCATGCAAGTGTGGTGAAGTTAGGACCAGTAATAACTAAGATATATTGTTTAACACCCTTGATAATGCAGATCAGGCTCTGCTTCTGAAGCTACCTCTGCAATTCATTTATATTATAGTTAATTAACTATGCAAGTTTGAAATAGTGTATTTTGAGTAGAGCATATAGTAATGGTACAACACTTTTTCTTTACAGTGGGTTAAACACTAGTAAAGATCACTCAAAATTTCAAAGATCAATATAAGAATTCAGTTCAATTTTGAATTCTGATTTGCATACTGCATTTAAAAAAAAGAATTAAATAACGCATTAGATACCGTTTAAAGTCATACATAATTGCCAAGGATGCAATTCCATAAAGTTTTTAAGGAGACGGTTTATCAAAAATAATTAAAGCAAAAGAATAAGGAGATAAGGAGAAATTCAAATTTTAGGGAGCTATCGCTCATTCTTATTTTTTTTTTATAACACCTAGATTACAAGCCGTAATAAATCCATTCAATTTGTTTACATATACCCTTGACTGCATTCATTTAATGAAATGAATATCCAATCCCAACTTCTCGATCCTTTTTGGTAGAGCTCAGAGTTTACCTGCTTTTCTTTGCATTAGCATAAAACGCCAGGTTAGAGATATATATATATTAACCTCTTCATGTCCACAACTTTATTGTGATGAGCGTTCTTTGTTCAATATAATCATTTAAATCTCAAACTGTGTCCCTTTTAAAATATGGATTCTCAAAGTGTTATCAATAAACATGATAAAATATAAATAAAAATATGCATATTTTGAATAACTGTACCTTTTGTACTTGATATCTTGATTGACTTTTTTATCTCTTCTACATCCTCTGTAAGAATGAATATTTAATATATATATATAAGCATATATTATTTGGGATCCTTTCTTATATATTTAAGAAATAAAGTACGAGTTTTCGTGAATGTTGTTGAATAACCTCCGAGGTCGAGAAAAGTTGTTTTGACATATATTCATAACATTTCGAATTTCTACGAACACAACTCAATTAATTATATTAATTCTAAACCCGATGTGTCTGATATCTCTTAATACAAAGGAAGAATCATATAAAAAGTAAATGATTAAATTATAAGCAGGTTGATACATTGATTTTGATGTGTTCTATTATTATGGAGTTCTTCTTAAACATACAGAATAAACAAATCTCTGGATTACTGGATTAAGCTAATTGTTCTAAATTTTTTATGATATTGTCACTCCACTATTAATGAAGGTGCGTCATGGTACATTGTTATGTTAATTAACCAAAACAAGCACTGTTACTATTATACAATTATATTCATTTAATCTTATGATCCATTTTGATAAACCATCTTGTCTGTTACCTTGCAGATTTGTAACGTCAGTCTGTAACCCTTCCACAGTCCTCAGTGTATCTATGTAGTGCTGTATCGAACCAGGGTCCATACAACAAGTTTTCAATTCGATCAGAGTGTCCTGGTATTTGGTTGTAATCCCTAGATAGCCTTCCAGCTCTTTTACAATTTGAGAAAGATGATTCCATTTTCGTTCAAAATCTGGTTTCGAGAGAGAAAAATCCGTAGCATGTCCATACCATTCGTTTCTTAAAATACGAATTCGTTCTATGTTTGCCGACACACTGTTATCAGTTAGTTCTGGTTTTTTCCCCCATGTGTTTTTATGAGGAGGAATTGAACACATGTTACGCAAGAGAAAATAGAGCAACGTAACATCAAAGACAGAGTAGTCTTTGCCATAGACGAGCCGTTTTTGTTGTTCACTAATAGACGGTTTTTTGTTTTCAAGTATGTAAGTTTTTACTTTCTTTTCCAAGTCAGGTGGAGATATCTCTTTTGCAAGAACCTCGCGTAGCACATCCATGCAGGGACCCAATATAGCCCGGGCAAGTCGAGCAAGATGTGTTGTCCCTGTGGTCGATTCATATTTTGATAAGGACATCCTTTCTTGTTTGTAGCATCAACAAGATTTCCTACAAAAATATATATAATAAGAATGTATGCCAAACCTTGCTGACCCAATACACGAAATTACAGTTCCATGGGGTACTTTCACTTGTCTTTAGTATTTAACAAGCTTTAGTTAGAACAAAGAGTTAGAACTATAGCACGTCTCCTTTACTTTGCATTTTGTCAAGGAACCTAAACAAAGCAAATTTAAATGTATGCATGGTAAGGGCGAAATGGTACGTCATCTTGATTAATTAGTTTCAATACATTAGCCTTTATTCGATTAAAGCTGACATGACAAGTATTTGGTGGCCATATTATTTTCAATTCCTCCTCATCTGCTACTGAGTATATGAACTGGTTGAAAGAGTTATGATTGTTTGGTTTCCAAAGTGGTAGCAAAGTATGTACAACCCTACAAATGCATGAATTACAGTTTGTAGTAAAATCGAAAACATGAGACTCCGGGGCCACATCGCTCCCCGTCTCACCCGAGTAACATTGCCAATAATTCCTTTCAAAGCAAAAAATATAATATACAATAACAAGCTCTAAAAACAATTCATTCAAATTATGAAGCGAGATAATATCTCAAAGTTCTTTATATATTGCTGATAGTAATTCAATTATATTATAATTTTGGTAGAGGGCTTCCTGGTCTACAAAATTATGAATTCAGTTTTCCTGACAGGTGTGCAGGTAGAGAAAATAAATTTTATTAAACATTATATGCATTAACAGTTTACATCCATTTTCGCCCCACCCAAGTATTCAAGGTAAATTGAAATTTACAATTTTAGTTAAACTTCCTGGTTATCATTATTAAGAAGTCAGTTTTTCTTACAGATTTGTGAAAGTAGAGAAGAACCCCGACAACCTGAACCCCTGACCCGAGGGCCATGAATTTCACAAATTAAGTAGAGGAGTTTGTAAACATTATAACCATGCATTCAGGTTTTTTTCCCCACATGTCTGAGAGCTAGTAAAGATGATTTTCTAAGAGTAAATACATTTTCACTGTATGGCTAAATTGGCCCCGCTCTAGGGCCTTAACCCGTCCCAGGGGTCATGAATTTCACAATTTAGGAAGTCGAGTCCATGTACACCATAACCATGCATTCAGTTTTCTTCAAATATATATATGGGAGTAGGGAAGAAAAATTTCTAATATTTAAATACATATTTTAATTTTACTATATGGCCAAATTGGCCCCAAATTAAAACCTGAACCCCCTGATCAAGGGGCCACAAATTTCACAATTTTGGTAATGGGCTTCATGAACATCATATTAACCATGCATTCAGTATTTTGTCACATGGGTAGGAGAAGAGAAGATTTTTCAAAATTTGGCTTTTTTATATACTGTGTATGTTGCCCCACCTGTCCCCCCCCCCCTAGGGTGGTAGAGTCTAGAATCTAACAATTAGGATTCCTCTTACCATAGAGATGCTTCAAACCAAAAATGGTAACAATTGTCTATGTAATTTTCAAGAACTTAATAATGTAAAATTATTAATGCACAATGCATGACGTTGAAGACAAATTGCAATAAAAATGTAACCAATTAATAATCGATTACATAGAGGAATCTTGTGTAATCGATTAATAATCAACTTAAGGTAGTCCATCCATAACTGAGATGAATTCAACAACTTTGATTGATATGAACTATATTGAATATCTATTTTGAAATTATTATGAGGCCGATGAAAACCAAACTCTGGAATATGTATGCAGTTAATTAAATGAACTTTTTTAAAGAGTTGTCTGCCCCTTGCAAAAAATTTTTTAAAAAAATCAATTATTAAAAATAGGTACGGTAAAAAATAATTTTTTTAGCATTATCAAAGAAAAAAAAAGCTTTTGCAACTTTTTACCAAGAGATTTGTGAGAAAATTATTTGTACTATAAAGATTTATTTAAAAATGCATTTTTCCCATAGACTTCAATGTTAACTTCAATATGGGATAAATTTGTTAATATTAAAAAATTTTAAAATTTTTTAAAGATGAATCTTTATTATTAAGGTAGCTCGCGGGTTTACCTGCTTGTGAGAAAACCTACCTTGAAAATTTGTCCAAGTGATCCATAGGTTTTATAGTTTTATTTTTAAAATTTATTTCAAGATTCGTATGCGCTGTAATTATGTTATTGTTTTTCAAATACAGTGTCATTAATAAAATCAAGCAACGCCATTTCAATGAAATATATAGTAAAATGCACATTTTAACCGAGAAACGCATTACAAAACTATGCTCCAAACTTTTAAACGATTCAGACGAAATTAATCATATTCAACACAAAAACAGAGGAGATAATTATGAATCAATTCATAAAAAAATATCAGTATGTGTTCTCGGCCAATTTTTGGCAAAAAAACTTTAAAGATTTAAAAGATTTCTCAAAACCTTATATTTTCATTACGACGTTAGCCTTACGTCATCATTTCCTTACTTCTTAGAACACCAAAATTGAAATGCATTTATTGACAAGACTAGCTGTTTAACACATTTTAGAACATGTAAATGCTTATTAGACATTATTGTGAATGTTATCAAATGCAATTAATGTAAGGCTGTAAAGATACAGAAAATTGCTATTTTTGTTTTTATGAAACTCTGAGTCAATCAATGCAAAAATAAAATGCAATGCAACTACTGACATTATAAGTAAGTAATCGAATAAAACAGTTATCTCAAGCCAAAAGAAATTTAAGAATTTAATCGGTAGTACAGATTACGGAAGTTATAATTGTAAAAAAAAAAGCGAAGTTAATGCATACATTCTATTTTAAAACATGACTTTAAATAGAAGAGTTCTAACGCACACTCATTCTTTATCTTTATAGAGCAAAATGTGACAATGTATGTGACATCTTTAAATTTTCAGCACTTGATATTATAAATCTTTGTATAAACAGTCATAAACCGCATATAAGCTTTCTAAAATATTTTCTTTTATACCTCTAAATATCTCATTTGTCATTTTTAAAAAAAATTATGAGTTTACTATGACGGTCAACTCTTTACGTCGATTCCTATTGTGACGTCAGCAAACCCGCGAGCTATGTTAAATAAACCCCTTAAAACCACACTAGGATTTTAGTAATCAAACATTCAATTCATTAGATATGAAATTTGATAGTTATGGTTGGACAACCTTAACTCATTTTTGTCTTGTATTTGAACAGGTTGGGCAAACTACCTTTTATGGATATTGTTGTCATTGTGCAGAACGATGCGTACAGCGAAAATCTGTCCAATTAGTAAATAAAATGCAACAGATGTGATTTATTACATGTTTACGTTTTTACAATATAAACACGTGGTTTGACTAATTTACAACAAGTGACTGCGAGAACGTCAATTCATAAAAAAATTTCAAATTTTTTTGTAAAGAATGCAAAGATAGGTACTAATTAAAATTGTTCATGCTCACATTAACAAACATTGCCGATTTTCCATGTTAAATAATACGTTGAAATACCTCTCATAAAGTTTTTACAAGTCGGTATATTCCTTTTCGTAAATTTTGTATTTTTCGCTGTTGTAGTGCTATTTGTTGACTAGAATTGAAAACTGAATTCATCTTGATACATGTTTATTGTTGTATGACATTTATATAACACAATAGTAATAATCAATATGCATGTACATTGATCACATGTACATGCATATTGAAGTAGTATGTGTCATCTTTGTATAATCTCGCTCTAATAGATATGCCATAAGTCCGAGTAGATGCATACACTAACTGTAAGTACTGTCTAAAAGAATACATGGATTAATATCAAAAGTACGCACAACACATTCATCTTGTAACTATTTACACTTGAGGTTTTGAATGCCTGACAATGTACGAACAAGAGTCGAATGCTTAGGACTGTGAAATCACATGAAATCTGTCTTCACTAAAAATCAGCGCTGGCAGTAAGGCTTCTGTCAACAAATAGACTTATACAATGCAGTTGATGAACCCAAATTTTAACCATTGCATTTTTTAAACATAGTATTTTTGTGGTAACTATCCCATGAAGCATTTCAACCCAGAAATGTCATTTACCTGATTGGTCAGTTTGTCAATTACGTCTGTGCCTCATTTAGTATGTCAATTTATTCTGACGTCACAGAAAATAGTTTCCCCTACCTGTTGAATGTAATCGATTACATCATTGCATGTTATCAAGCAATAATTGATTACCTTTAATAATCAAAGTACTGACGGGAGTTGATTTTATCAATTATTATTTATTTTAAAATCAACGATATGTAATTTTGCATAGTAGTAACTGCATAGGAGGGATGATTAAAATCAACTCCCAAAAAATTATTTCATTAAAATGTGAATGATATACCTCTTCTGAACATACTGTATAAACTTTTCAAGTTGATTCTGTTTTAGAGGTAAAAGGGTATTTTCATTATAAATGATATGAAAAATGAGATTTCATATTTCTAGGGGGGTTTAGTCCCCCCCCCTTCCCCCCCCCCCACTTTTTTTTTTTGCCAAATTAGACCTAACCATTAAGAACATTATAAGCAACAGGGCTGGTTCAGGCCCCCCCCCCTCCCCCCACTTTTTCCATGCAACAAACATAATTGTTCCTTAAAGGACCTTAAAAAGAATGAAATATTAATAGTGATATTGAAAATTGGAGTCATAGTAGGTATACTAGCACCCCCCCCCCCCCCCACCACGGATTAGGAATTTCATGATTTTGGGGGGGGGGGGGGGGATTGGGCAGGTAAGATTGGAGTTATAGGTATAGCTTCCCCCCACGGATTATGGGAATTCTTGTCAAGATTTTTTATGATTAGTTAACCCCTCCCCCCTTTCAATTTGCTTCCGACGCCACTGTTATTAAAGTACATGCAACAAATTGGTAAGTATAGCCCTCGGCTGAATTTAGAAAATGTCTCCAAATGCATCCTTATCGCTACCACAAAGTTGTGACAAGACAAGACCCTCCCTCCCCCCCCCCCCCCCTACACACATCGCGAAAAATTACACAGGGTCGGTCAGCTGTCAGTTGCAAAGCTATCGATAAGAAAAACAAACTATTTAAAGACATTGGTTTTGAGATTGTGATTAATATAAGACATAAGAAGCAACACCCTCTTTAAAAAAATGAATAACAAGTGAAAAGCTGTCAATGTGACAGCAAACCGGGTTTTCTTTTAGGTTTTAACTGTATCCATAATCCATGTCAACCCGTATCCAGTGAAATGGAGTACCCTGTATGCAACATTTTGCCAAATAATGACTAAGTTCAAAAGCTAGTATTTTTTTCATAAATTTTTGGAAATCAAAATCCTAGCGATATGCACACCTTAAATATAAGTACAATTGATCTGCAAAAGAACAACTTCCTATCTTGAAAACTGTAGTAGTTATCCGTACAATGAGGGTACCCTATATGCAATATTTTGCCAAGAAATGATGACTTTGTTTATTTTGCATATTAACATCAGAGCGGGGGTATCACTGCATGTAGTGAGCACTTGCTCACAGATATCTTGTTTCTCTGTGTTTCACACTTCCTTGCAGAATTTTAGACTTTTTTTACCCTAATGTGTTCTAGAGCTACCTACTGATTGACCATGAGAGAGAAAGAGAGAGAGAGAGGGTAACATTTTTCGTCTTTTTGGCCATAAAGGGTGTGTAAGTGTCACTATTATTGTTTGTCCTTTTCAGTTCAGAAATCCACAATGCAGTTAATGAGGTGTGACCACCCTTATGTTTAGATAACAAATAAATTAGCCCCAAAAAGGATCGATTAAATTAGAACAATTACAAATTCCTTTGTATCTGATATTTTTTTTATTTGTTTTAAAGAAAAACCAACTAAATGACAATAACCCCTCCCTTTGCAAAAAATGAAAATACCGGTAGCCAAGCAATGCTCTTCTGTTCATAAAACTTTGAATATATTTCTTATAAGAGTCTGTACAGATGCAGTCGGTTGTTTCAAATTTTCATCACTTTCTCCTATGGTACAATGGAACTCCATATCAGAAAATTGATCCCATAGGACTATGATTTTTTTTTTTAGCTTGTTAAATTTAATTAACTCCCAAAACATTACTATAATTACCATACTATGTAAAAATCTGTATAAGAAAAAAAAAAAAAATTAATATTACAAACAATTTTCAAATTGCCAAAACACTACATATGTACAATCATATCAGTAATTTTGAATTTCATTTTAAGTTAATGCCCTATAGGGTCACTTCATCAATTTACTTGACTAATAAATTTAAACAACTTTTAAAAGTAGTTAACTTCTTTATTAATAATGATATGATATTATTTATTTCCTTATGATGATAGAAACTTTTTGTTTCCATGAAACAGTTTTAAAATAGCCCCCAAACCACCACCCATTTTACAGATTATCAATTTTCCCTAAACACATGCTCCACCTTAAATAACAGCTCAGATAATGGCCTTCTTGGGACAAATGAATTCAGCCACACTTGTCTTTGATGTTCTTATTAGCTCCTAAGAATTTATTTTGATTTGAACATATTTTTATTGTACAAAAATTCAATTGGGATTGGGCACAAGTTCCATAACTTAGACCGCCCTCTCCCAATCCAATTCACAATTCTGCTGTCGAGCCGATATTTGCTTTGACCTGGCGATTAAATCAATAACAATCAAGAGAACTAGCGTCAAACAACTTAACTCTGTCCTAAACGTCCGATAATTCAACCCCTACACCTCTACATCGGCGAATTATTCAGATTTCTGTCAACATTTGATCTACCAAGAAGCCATGTAGTGACGTCACATTTACATTCTGTCATTTTTTGACTGGAAACTGTGCTTTCCAAGAAGACAATACCCCGGTACATCGTGCGCGTTCTACCCAAGATTATTTACACAGAAATGGCATAAGAACAATGAGCTGGCCAGCACAGAGCCCCAACATCAACATCATTAAAAATATTTAGCTTTTGATTAAAAGAAAAATTCAGGGAAGAGCGTGTTAGGATAATTTGTCTGCTCACCTGACAGCAGTTATTGACACCACGACGTCAAAAATAAATCATTTAATGCTTATATTTACATTCCCTTACAGAAGAAATCAATTGTTCACTTAAATAAATCGATATAAAGTGCAGATCACGGAGGGAGTGAATAAGTAACAGCAATAATCACTGTCGTGTATCCGCGCCGGTAGTGACATGTTTGGATAACGTGAAAATGGCGTATCCATTGCAAAATCAATGAGTGGTGTGTCCTTTTTTCTATCGACAACGGGTTAAATATTAATTAAAATATCGTAATAATCATTCATATTTTTCTGACGGTTTTGCAGTTGAAAAAAGTGTGCCTGATTTTTGTTCATCGTTAATAAAAACGACTTATTTATAGGAAAATCAATCGTTAACGTGTCATTTAAACGCTAAAGCTAAGAACTATTTCTAGATTTCGTAGATAATATAACACATACTAAAAATCTGAAGCAGCCAAAATTGATTTTAAACATTACATTAACCAAATAAAATCAAAACCAATGTCTTTTTAATACATTATTATGTATAAAAATAGCAATAACTTCATGCATCTGCTAAAGAAGTAGTACGGTTTGGATAAATAAATTATTCCGGTTTGGATGCTAAAATATAAATTGTGCAAATGGTACGGTTTGAATAATTTAAATTTATAGCATTTTTTTTATATTTTAGACATAGAGCAGTTTGCTTTTCATCGGTGTGCAACCGAAGATACATCTTTTTAAAAAATAGTGGACCATTCAATTACACAGATGTATTTAAAGCCAGGTAAAAAGAACTTAACATACATCTTTCCTGTCCGACATTTTTATAAACGCGATGAAACCAAACGAAGGGGGACTAAAACCATCTTCGCTAGCCAAGGGTTTTTGGTCCACTTTGCTCCCCATAAACCCTTGGCGGATTTCATTACGAAAACTCGGTGATGTGGTGGTGCTATCGAGCGAGCAACTTGAGTTGCGCCCCTTGAGTTATGCCTAATTGGACTGAATATGAAAAAATTGATACGTAGTGTTATCACATGAAAAAACACTGAACAATGTAAATATAGTTATATCAAGTTTTTTTTTTTTTACTAACATCTCAAAAGAGTACTTTTATAAAAAAAATATGAGTTAAAGCTCGAGGAGCACAATGAAATGTTTTAAGAAAACGTTTTTCACCTTTAACCTGAAAAGCAATACATCATATTAACACCTTAACAGACAACTATCTACTACTTTTATGGCAATCGACAATATGATGTGGGGTTTTTTTTAGTTACTTCACGATATCGTGAAGTAAGTTGAACTGAGAAAGTGCTTGATAATAATACTATTAACATGAGCCTCGTATATATTCAATACAAAGCCAGTACATCGCTAAACGAAGAAAATTATACGATTATTTCACTCCCAGTGATATGATACAAAAAACCATAGTTGTTTGCCAAGTCATATATTTTCTCTGTTGTTAGAAATAGTTAGTCCAGAAAATTCAAGTGATGACGAGACCTAAATAAACATCGCCATTTTATATGTACATTTATTCAATCATAATTCTCACCAGACAATCACAACGATAAATATGTATCTATGTATATCAAGAAGTTTTGGTGACTCATGCGGGAAATGAAGGTGGCGTTACTGCAGAAAAAGTACAAAACCCGCGTTAGTATATAATAATAAAAATTTCACAGTTAAAAATTTGCCAAAGCGCAGTTGTTAGGCTGTTGTAAAACTAAAAAGTTGTTTGGGAACGTTTCAATTTTTAATTTAAAAAAATAGACAAGTATGATGTTTGATAAGTTAAATACTCTGTATCAAAAGTGAATTTTTTTTTCATTTTCATGAAACCCATAACGGGAGACCAATAATTAAGAATATCCACGTTATCACGGTTTGTTCTGTGTAGTGTACCTATATGTGATATCGTTTCAATTTTAAAAGAGAAAAAAACACATTTGTATCATTAGACGATCTTACAGACTTTAAACTTTTTAAAATTGGTATAATTCTGTATTTGACTGATCTCTTTTATTTTTTCACGTTTAAAGCCGATAACATTATAGAATCATAACTTAATTGAAACTGTCGTAAACACTTGTTTTTTTGTGTCAGTAAAGATTTTTGTATGGCTGAATCTTTCGAAATTGATATCGATAGAATGATTATACAACAGAATTAACATATCTGTAAACCACTCTGTATGCAATTTTTATAAGCCAATTGCAAGTTATTTGGAGCTTGTTTAAAATTGAAATTGAAATTCAAATTACGGTATATTAAGTTTTGTTGACTTAAATGCATGTTTTCGACGTGTATCTTTATGTTTTTAAACAATGTGACTTCGTATGTCTATCACATGACGATATCCATGTTTATTGAAAGCATGATTTGCAGTGAGGGCTTGTATATCGCACAGTAGCGATGCTATATTCTCTTCGTGAGGGGATAATTCAAAGAACTGTTTACACTCTTATATTAACCACATCCAAACCGTATCAGATGCATATCCAAACCGTTCCTATTTTGAAAAACAAGGTCATCCAAACCTGTTCCGTTGTTCACAATTAATCGACATAAACTGCTTGTTTACATAATTTTAAGATTTTATATGCTTTTAAATAGATCTGACGATCTTTTTAATGTAAAAATAGACAATGTAAGCCTTAAATAACACGAAAACTTATCAAGAAGCAAATGGAGCCTCCATTTTCACTATATCCAAACATGTCACTACCGACGCGGATACACGACAGTGATAATAGCTGTTTTGTAAAACCGGTTTAAACTGGTTTTCACATAGACTGTTGAGATGAGATCGACGAGCATGAAAATATAATCCATGATAAATAGCTCTTGGAATGTTGCTTTTAACAATAACGTCAACTTTTTTGTTGAATAATTATAAAACATGCTGTTTTGACAACATTCATGATATATCTATAATACATTTTTTAACCAATAACCACAGGGGCTTGTGTAGAAAAAAAAACATCGTTAAAAAAGTGGGTACTTCGGAGGAAAAATAACAAGGGAGGACGCCATCTTGGATACCGCCTCACTTCATCAGCTAATTTCTCATTTAAATTGTTAAACTAGACACCGAGATACCCACTTTAATAACGATGTTTCTTTATCTACACATGCCCCTGTGCAATAACATAGAATTCACTGTTTGAGAATGCTTATGTAAATTACTCGTAAATTCATACGCAGTGATAGATCAACACAGTAGAATGTAAATTTTTTTAAATTCTACTTACGCTGCGCACTGATCAAAAGGGTCCCGACTTAATGTACACTGGAATCGATGCGTGCACTTCCTCTGATTAATATTGCTTCCATTTCTTCTGAATATTGATTGGAATACGTTTTTCTTGACTTCTTAATTCTACGATGTCCAAATCTGCGTAGTTTCTCAAGACCGACGCCACCTTTTCTATTTTAAGATAATGACATCATTTTCATGATGTGATCCAACATATTAGCTTGAACGATAAATTTTCGACTTCTTGTTTTTTATCCTATTTATATATGTACTTGATCTATCTACTTATTTAAATCTGATTAATTATTTAGATGTATGTGTATTTAAAAAAAAAATCATAATTCTCATATATTTGCAACAGACAAACATCAGCATGCGCAGATCCAGATTTTTTTTTCTGTCAACTAAAATGTTCCATGTATATAATAAATAAGCATTTCCAAGAGAAACACCTTATCAATTTTGCCCAACTTTGAGCTTTGTTGCTACAGGTAAATTTACCCAATACAAGTACCTGATGCAAAAATTTTCCAGTTAGTCCAATTTAAGTTCATTAATTTTGCAATGAAATAGAACAACAGATTGCGTTATTTTAAAGGTCGTACATATTCAATGAACCAAATTTGTATTGTTTAATGAGAATAAGAATGAGAGAATTTAAATTTGCCTGGTTCTGATAAAACATTAATTTATTACCAAAGAAGAATAGATGCTGGACATGTTAATTAATCTATTATGTTTAGCAATCTTGGACCCCCCCACCCCCACCCCCCCCCCCCCCGCCACCCCCGCTGTGCACAAATACAAATTACCATCTCATTCTGTAACATGACAAAGTATTTTGACCATGGTTGTTAATGAGTACCCCCCTTACATGCACACAATCATTATTTTACAAGCTTGACTTACAAAATAAAGAGATATTCATTTGATAAAACACACACAAGTATATTATTAAAAAAAATTTTGCCAAAAATTTACATTTCATTTACAATAAAATTTGTTTTTGGGGAGGGGGTGTGTGTTTCCGACGGTTATTTGAGTTTGCCGGGGGGAGGGGGGTCCGAGACATATTTTTGGTAATTCTATAATGCAATTTAAAGAAATTTGAATTTTGCCGGACCCCTTAACCCCCTCTAGATCCGCGCATGATCAGAATTAAAAATTTACAGACTGGCTATTAGCCTTCTACGTTCTTGAGCCTAGCTATAACATGCAGGTCTAGGCACATACTATCTAGGCAACCTCAGTTTTTGGAGGATACCTCAATTTCAAGATGGTTGCCAATTTTTACCATATATGGAAAGTCGCTTTGCATTGTGGGTGAAATTACCCTCCATTTTTGGAGGATAGCATGAACAGCAATGTTAAGGAGAAAAATACAGCTGAAAAACGATATTTGTTTTAAATATATGAAGAAATTGCTTGACCGGAGTATTTCTTAACATTTTTATTTCATATATTGACAACGATGTCAAACACAATACTTGATGCATTTTTGTGACGTCATATATACTTCATTGTCACGTGACGTGCGTTTCTTAACATTACATATTGTCTAATTTTAAAAATTGCATCGGTGGAGGTGATTAATGAAATTGAAAATCATAAATATCTTTAAGAAAAATCCTTTGTTATATAATACACTTAGAAGTTCTTGCTTGCATGGGCTTCAAATAGATATTTCGTTTATTTAAGATTTTGTTAAAACATGTCGCAAAATCATCAAAATAAGGCACATTTTTACTAAACTTTCACCTGCGCCGAACTCTTTTTATATGCAGTAACATTCCTTTATTCAGTTGTTTACACATAACAGGGAAAGTCTCCAAACCACTTATTAATAAATAGTCTTTTACTTTAAACGAAGCTTTAAATCTACAGATTTTTTAAATTCTAATTACTGATATGAATGAATTCTGTACATCTTACATAAACGACAGCATCAATTTTAAGGGAACAATCAGTTTCAATATAATTTACTTTTAACGTTACGATACATTCCCTGAGACACATCGAAAGGAATGCAGATCGTGACGCCAAAGTTGATTATGACATCATATTATATGAAATATTAAGAGACAAGTGACTTTCTTCACATCGCTATGGGAAGCCTTAATTAAGGTATCCCACTCCTCAATGTTCTTGTATCAAGAATTTCTTGAGAAGTATATTACTGAAATCTGTAGACAAAACAGACTAAAAAATACAAAGATATGGGAGGTCAGTGTTCATCCCTTTGAGTTATGGCCAATTTAATTTGACCTTTTTGCGCCTGAAATGCGATTTCAGCCTGATTAGGTTTTGTTGTCATTATTTTTGATTTAGCAAACTTTTGCCGGTCTTGAAATATTGTTTTTAATTATGCACAATGGTCACACTGAATAGAGGGATTACGAGAAAAATTTGTACAAACCTGCATAATTTTTTGTGTGACCTTTTTGCACTTAAAATAGACAATTTTAATAGTTACAATTTGATTTGAAATAAAAAAAAAACATTTTGAATATCACGAATTTTATAAGATTAATCCAGTTTGCCTAGATATGTATTCAGTATCATTTTGACATAATGGGGGTCAGTGTACTATCTGATTACCGTCTTCCTTGGAAGACGGTATAAAGAGTTAAAATTATTTACAGTCTCCGGGTTGTTCACTTCCTCTCCTTTGTGATTGGTTGAAAATACATGATGTGAAAATTTACATTTATTTCATTGGTTAAAATACTATTCGGCGCAAGGGAGATAATTTTCTGATGATATTTTTCATCAGAGGTGCGGGGAAAGCGGCTCTCCAGTTGTCAACTGGAAGCTGTCTTTTGCCTCCTCTTTTTATACAGGTAATATCATATTAAGATTATTGCGCGGTTTTAATAAAAGTTAACAAAAATGATTCAGAGGGTTCAAGTAAATATAATATCTTATTTTCAGAGTTTTTGTAATCAATGTTTAATACATTATATTATATTGTGGAATGTGATCGGAACGTTTTATTATTAAAATTGAATAAAAGAGTAGTCAACTGGAAGCTGTCTTTTGCCTCCTCTTTTTATACAGGGAAAGGGTTACTCCCCAGGTCGAGGAGAGATAAATCTGGGTTATATAGCGTGGCACAGGCAACGCCAGGTGTCTGGTCAAGGACGAATAAGATCCCGAGGATCTAATTAACTGAAATATCGTATTGAGTGAAATCCTAGGACGATAGAGTGGTGGAGAATCCATTCTTCGTCCAAGCCACGGTAACGTCAATTCTTCCAGTTAGAGAACTTTGTTAATGACCAAATTAACGCCGTTTCAAAACTTAAAAGAGCTTTGTCGAGACTTTCTGTAACATCTAACTCAAAATTTATTCAGCCTGATTTTGAAGATTCAGACATTGAATTTAACGCTAACACGTATAGACCAGATTTCGCATCAGGATTGAGCCAAAACTATAAAAACATTTCGCAATATTCCCCGCCTTTGTTTCATTCTAATGATGATTTAAATTTCAACTATCCATCTGTGGTACTAAATCCACACGAGGCATCTTCATCAAAGGCGGCTTCCTTCGGAAGGACTACATTTCCGCCCTTCGATAGACACGAAATCCGCAGAGTCCCGGACCCGTCGGACGCACACATCGCTACGGACGGATATAACGCTCCGACCGCAAACAACATTATCAAAATTGAATAAAAGAGTAGTCAACTGGAAGCTGTCTTTTGCCGCCTCTTTTTATACAGGGAAAGGGCTACTCCCCAGGTCGAGGAGGAGATAATTCTGGGTTATATGACGTGGCACAGGCAACGCAAGGTGTCTGGTCAAGGACGAATAAGATCCCGGGGATCTAATTAACTGAAATATCGTATTAAGCGAAATCCTAATACGATAGGAGTATGATTATATTAATTTAAACCTCGCAGATAGATCATTATTTTATAATCATACAACATTCATAAAGAAAATCCATTTGAATTCAAGAAACAAACAAGTTTTTATGGAAACTATTTATCTTGCGGAAGGTTTTTTTAGTCGAAAATGACAGAAACAAGCAATTTTATGAATTTTCAATATACTTTTCTTTTTAACTATACTTTATTTATTATTAACATTTTAACATTTGATAGGTTTGTTACATGTTCTATAGGCCCTTTGTGACTTGTACAAAACTAAATTTTGCGAGAGTGATATAGACGATTAGCATAAAATCAGGGAAATGTATAAAAAATGAGTGAATTTTTTTAAAGACAAATTTTGCGAGTTTTTTTTTACTTTTGAAGCCATATATCTAAAATATGACATCACTGAATGTGGTGTCGTGTATTGTATGAATATTTGTCGTATGACTTAATGTGTGTCTGTGTATCCGTTTTATGTACGAAGTAATAAATGTATGTACCTTCAATGGTGTTAAGCACATGCTCGCAATCTAACATAACAAGTTCAGCTTTTTTAAAAAGCTTACTTTCTTTAGAACAAACCCTAAACAGCAATAAGTTATCAAAGACAGTTTAATTCTTTTTTATATAAATGTCACCTGCCTCTACATAGCATGGCGAGTGGATTTATCCGAACATTTTTGTGTCATGTGTCGTTTAAGTCTGCGCGTCTAAAATTGAGAAATGTGTACCCGAGCTTGTAAGTTGAGATCGACTATAGGGTGAAAGAGATCTTAGGTAGGGTCGTAGACTCGTATTATTTTGATAAAATCTAAGTTATACCACTGCATTTATCTATCTAAGGTGCAAATAACTTTACCGATATTAGGCATACCGCATCAATTTTTTTCTTTACATTTTGGTATAAATATTTGAATAAACAATGCTAAAAAAACCAAATAATTTTAATAGATATTATTGAATTTTACTTTCAACTAGTTGAACCTTAAAATCAAAGACTGAATTTCATTCATAGCAATTTGTATTGCTTTTTCGTTTTCTCACTTTTTAAGATTTGAAATCTACGAAATGTGTTAAGTCGTACGTGAAAAAGATCATCAGAAAATTATCTACCATGCGCCGAACAGTATTTCAACCAATGAAATAAATGTAGATTTTCACATCATGTATTTTCTACCAATCACAAAGGAGAGGAAGTGCACAACCCTGAGACCGTAAATTATTTCAACTCTTTATACCGTCTTCCAAGGAAGACGGTAACAACTGTAGAAATTGTTCCTCAATCAAACATAATTGAGTTCTTTCACGTTTGGAGACACATAATGGGCATCTTGATCTGCTATACGGTACATGTACAAAGTAAATGTTTGCATACCTTAGGAACTTTGTAACTCTTATTCTAATTAATACACACTCAGGTATTTAGTATCATGTAAAATTAATCTTTTCACACAAAAAAATATGCATTGTCAAATTTTATTAATCAAAATGAAACCATATATGAATATCAAAAAACTGAATATCAAAAAAAAATGTGAGAGCCTTTACTGAAAATAAAATGTTTTTCTTTAAAATCAGCCCTGTAATTATTTAAACTTTAATATTTATTAAATATTTTCAATAAATATAATTAATGACAGCTAAAGTAGGTGATTTTTTAATTGTCTAATTAGTGTAAATTATTTTATGTCATAATTAACTCCCTTTGTAAAAACAGAGTTAATTGCCCTTCATCTGAAAAGATCCACCAGGGGGCGCAAGCATCTTATAATATCCTCCAATTTTAGAGAATAAAATATATCCTCCACAAACAGAGGTTGTCTAGACCTGTATAAGGTCTATACACATGATTATCCAAATTTTAGCCTGTAACAACGTATTCCTCGTTTATTCCTTAAATAATTTAATTCTGGTTGTAGTTTTTATTTGATATCCACAATGTTAAACAAATACATGGTGTTTTTATCTACAGGTAATGTGTAACATTTTATTTCCTGCCGGTGTAAAGAAGAATAATGACCCATGTAGAATAATGACCGGGGGATCATATTTTGAGGTAGAATAACATTTGACCCCACAGCTATAGAATAATTGGACTTATTTTAAGAAAAAAGACTCATAAGTCACTTTTACGAGTTGGTGTATATCAACTCAGTATAGTCACTGCAAAGGGGTTTCCCATCACTGGGTTAAATCACATTTTCGTATTGATGGTCAGACTAATACATCAATAATCAAAATGCAATGATACGAATCATGAAAGAATGACTTCTTTTATCGGAGGTAAAATTTGTTATCATCGTATTTTAATCAACAAAAAATCATGATTTTCTTTTTGTTAATTGATATCAATCCGCACAAGAATATAGGTTTAAGGAAAATCTTCTGACACATTTCATATACTACATGTAAGGATACATTATTGTTGCCATCAATAAATTGTATAAAACATATCAAGTATGTTTCTTCATAACTAAGAACATGTCGCTATAATTAAATTTGACGTACATGAAACTTCAGTGATACCCGCGCTGTAATCGCTTTTATGCAGATGAGCTCAGCTCAGTGGTGGACGTTTAACGTTTTCCCCACACAGGAGTTGAAATTCAAGTCATTACTTACGCTTTATCAAACGTGAAATGATTTTAGTGTGACAAAACGAAGAGTTGAAGCACAAGAGTTGAAAATAATCAAGAGCTGGGGGGTCTATGTGGTTTGATCTTTCGTTGAGTTGAAGGTCAGTGTGGCCCTGCAACATGCACATCGGGAACTGCGCGCCTGTTTATATACGTCATAGATTATTAATAGATTAGCGTGGTAGTTACTGTCAGTGTGTGGCGAAATATAGTTTTGAGCAGCGTTGATTAACAAATACTAGTAGTATCATATACATGATTTTTTTTTACAAATCGGTTTGATAAACAGAGGCAAACTATTTTACCCAGTCTATAGAATGGTAGTTTATAGTTCATGGTGTGCATTTTGGACATGAGTAGAATTTTGTCCCCTTTTTTTTTTTTTTTTTTTTTTTTTTTGCTTTTTGGTGTAATGATTTGAATTTTATATTAGTATATTATATTCATATATCAACGTAGAATAACTTTAAATGCTATATAATAAAAACAACAAGACGGAAATCTACAAGCCCCGTTTATCGATTGGTCAAAAACTATGCAGCAACCTAAGAAAAATCACGGACTGCACGGAATATAATCATGGAGAGGATTTTGGTGTTTCTTTTAGCTAACGTACTGATGTACATTAACAGTAATTTTGTGAATTTTACTTACTTTTTACAATCAAATCTTGTTAAAAAGATGTAAATAAAAACAATAAAATGCGTCTTTGATGATGTGGGTTATGAAGGTAGCGATCATTGCAGAAAAAAATTACATAACCCGCTAACGCGGATAATGTATTTTTTTCTGCTATGTCGCCACCTTCATATCCCCCATGAATCACCAAAGAAAGCATTTTATTGTTTAGATATTACACAGGCAACTGACGTTTTTAAAAACTTTTTTCTCTAAATGAAAAAAAAAGAATTTTAAAGAGAAAAGTTTAAAACGTCACGTGCATGTAATTTATGAAACCCTTTAAAATCTTGTGTCCATGTAGTTTTGTAAAAATTGTTTGAAATGTAATGTAAAAATGGAACAAGGTTCTGAAAAGAAGTATAATAATTTAAGGAATGACAGAAAAAGAGACCATCATTTGATCATATTGACGGTTTGCTTTCATTGAAGTAAATACGATAAATCACAGGCATATATGTTACACATTTTTTTCATAATAAAAAATATATAACAACCCTCTACCTAATAATAAGGTACCGGTATACTAGTAGAAGGTAACTACATAAATTTTATTATGAGAAAGACATATATAACATTAGTTAAATGTGGCCGGATGAATGAACTTAACATTATTTGTGTTTATCGACATAACAATACATACCACCTGTTTAAAGCTGCATGGTCTAATTATTATCCATACACACCAATTGTCTTCGCGGCTATGTTAAGGCTGCCCAATTAATTTCACAGCGATATGTAGAAAGTCACTTGTCTGTACTTCATAAGATATGACATCATAGTTAACTTTGACGTCATGATCTGCATTCCTTTCGATCGTTCTTAGGGAATGTATCGTAACGTAATAAGTGATATTCATTGTGCATAATAAAACCGCTTCATTCCTTTACATAGACACTGTTGTAAATACTAGTGATACTAAATTCAAAATCACCGATATGGAGTATAAAAAAATCAACAGTTTTAAAGCTTCGTAATAGGTAAATAACTATTCATAAACTAATAGTTTTGAGACTCCCCCTGCTACGTGTAATCTAATGAATGGTGATATGTATATGCATATAAAAAACAGCTTGACACAAGTGAAAGATAAAAACAATCTTAGTATATTTTACGTGAAATCGGGAGAGAAAATAAGAACCAATGTGAATCTTGCTGGGGGAAACCTACCGATTGACCCGATTTTGTGTAAATCGAGTTTAAAAGGTAAAAATGTGCCTAATTTCGATGGGGGTGCGAAATCTTTTGACAATATTTCAAATAAACGAAATATTTATATGAACCCCCAGCAAAAACTGCAAAATACATTACTTATCGAAGGATTTTTCATAAAAATATTTTTGATTTAATGTCATTATTCACTTGTGCCGATGCGATTTTTATACATTATTAACCGTGTTAGAATACACCTGTCACATGCTTAAGAGAGATATATGACGTCACAAAAATACATCAAATATAGTGTTGGATGTCACTGTTAATTTATGTAATAAAATTTAAAGAAACTCGCTCGGTAAAATTATTTTTCGATAATTAAAATAGTATCATTTTTCGATATAAATTTAGCTTTGGACAGCCTTAGCATAGCCGCGTTATTTTTGTTTTGCCACAACTCACATTAACACTCAATGTCAAAGTCGTAATACAATCATCCCCACCTCGACTTCAGGGGCGAATTTAAATATGAGGCGAAATAACGCGATACCCTTTTTATGACGTTTGTTTTGTTAAAAAAACTATAATTATTTTCATTGAAATATGGCTTAATTGACCGGGAAAACTACCGCAATGTCTGTTATTATACACATACTTAGCATAACCATCGTTTAAAAAGCGTACACAAAATTTGATATAAAATCGGATCATGCAGCTTAAAAAAGGTGTTGTACTGTTTTCCTGTTTTTGTATGCGTAATTTGCAGACTAAACAATTAGTAAAACTCATATTTATTGCCTTTTTATGTTATGACAACTGTTTTAGTCAGTTTTGGGCAAAAACAAACCAGTTCAATATATGTTTACATTTTGAACCTCAAATGTACAAGATGGCCGAGCACCCCTCTATATAATATTAAGTTTATCAACAGAAGACAACAACATTTGATGGAAATTCATACTAACAAAACACATATGTAAACATACAATAACAAGACTCGGGTTTTGTTTACAAAACAAAGAAATAAAAACTCTTTATCGTGCTTCTAACTCAATATTTGAATTTTAAATTTTGGCAAGTCATTACAAATACCCAAATTAACCATTTTGAACATAAAGAAAAAGGAAATAATGAAATTTAAAATGTTCTGTCGAAGTCGATTTAAAGAATATTTAGATATGCTCCTCTATATAATTTAAAAAAATGATCTTTCACGATTCATGATTTTTTATCTTTGATATGTTGTGGCCTAGTATAATAAGATACCTATATACTTTATTTATTATCTATTTCAAGTTCTGCTTATTGAGAGCAGAAAAGGGGCAATAAATGTCTGATTTCTGAAGCATCAACTCGTGTCAGTACTTTCAGTACTTTGATTCTTCATGTTTAACATAAAGAGAAATTACCGCCGTAGAAAAATGACCCCGCCATAAACCAGGAATTATATAGATATATGGGTTCCTCCATATCCAAGACACTCTGCTCAGCTGATTTTAAGGTTAAAACAGGTTGTCAATGGTGCATGCAAAATTAGCCCAGATTTCCTCTGAAAATTTCTAGAACATCAAACAGCGACCCGATTATAGTGTATTGGACCTCCAAACTGCCCCGAAAAAAAACCAGCAGATTATCCAGAAAGTTTGTTTTACCGTCGTTAACCTTAAAACCTTGAGTAAAATGAGTTTTTAGACGCTTGTATGGTATACAGAAATAATAAAAATATGCCGCTAAAACGACAATATTAAAGTGAAATATGAATTTAGCTCACTTCATGAAAAAGCGCTTATTATACATATTATCAATTTTAAAATTAACGATATGTTATTTTGCCGGCAAGTAGTTTTCGAATTTTGAATTTCGCACATTTTTATAATATGAATTCTCGAACTTTTCCGACAAGAATTTCGAGAAAACCCCGTATGAATCATGTTGTGTAAAATTTAAAGATAGAATTAATTCCACCAAACTGTTCATCAGTAATCGAAATTTTTCAAAAAATTGTACACGTATGGATCCAAGCAATATTGAATTCTAGTCTCCTTTAACCAGACGCTCGGCTGTCTCCGTTAATATCCGACAACCAAGAGAGACTCTCTGCTTGTCGGAGATTTACGGAGACAGCCGAGCGTCTGGTTGAACGAGACTATATTTAACTTTGGCGTAGGAATACATGCAACTACAAAAACAATTAAACTGTTCGTACTATATCAAATCTGACTATTTTCAATGGTTTATAAAAACGTTTCTTTTGAAAAACAATGGTACAGCATACAATACACCGAGTTTATCTATTATTTTCAAGATCTACGTCTTGTAAGCGGTGATGATTTGTGCTTAGGTCCAAACAGTGTTTCACTTTCGAGAAAATAGTATGTTTTGGAGTGTCAGTTCCTGGAAAAAATATGACAAGTTTGGTTGATTGATGCCTCAATTTTTACATTTTGTGATATTTTTGATACTCTAAAAAATAAGAAGATTATATCAATTTATTTATGATTATTTTTTATTCAAAAAGAAAAAATCTAAAACAGCAAGGAAAAATCGTGAAATAATTTCTCTAGCCACGTGTCGTGATTTTTCGTGAAGTCAATTTTCGTCATTCATTTAAATTAAAGTTATTATGCAACATCTATCACAAAAAGTATAAGACTTCAATGGGACTTAAGTTTAATAAATAATTAAAATTTAAAATAAATTTAAAATGATATATCAAATACATTAGAATGCCAAGATAAGTTTATTAGACAATATGAAATATCGGGATCATCATCCTCTTTAGAGAGTTGACAGTTCATTGATAGTTTTCCAATTGCAACTTATTAGGCACTGCATCCTAAAAACCAAATTAGTTACTAGTATGCAAGCAATGTATAAATGAAATAAAGAAAAAGGCGAGGGGTCTAAAAAGCGGAAACAGATAGAAACAAATGGAAAAAACTTGTCAGAAAAGAAATTAACCTAATGCATGTGAAGGACGTTTTTGTGTAGATATGAAAAAAACTATTAACCGATGTAATAAGAAAGCATCGAAGCAAGTAAGAAATTACAAGGAAAAAGTATATAACGAGGGAAATACACAAAAGATGATATAAGCATAAAATAAAGACGTCTCAATACCTAGATCTGGTTACAGCAATCTTCCATGCGGCGTTCTTCAATCAAACCGCGCTTATGTGGACTTTGTCTTTTCTGTTGAAAAGAAAAAGATTGGAAGGTAATAAACTTGCAAAACTTTTGTAACAAATTGGAAATTTCAAAACCGTCAAAATTTTCAACGATGTCGATATTTACTTATTATTTAATCTTTCGTGTTTCGATTCTGTGTGTTTAAATTGATAAATGTAAGATGTTTCATATCATTTGATTAGGTATAATAATTATTGTTAAACCATTTTCGCATAATTTAAAAAAAATCATTGATGCTTGGATTTAAAAAAAAATCATTATGTAATCGTGCAGCATGAAAGGATGAGCGTTGATCTTAAAAGATGATTTTTGTATGCTTTAGTGGAAGAGCATAAATAATGACGTAATTTTACCAAAGAGTTTGTGTGTCGTGGGTATATATTCACGTGCCAAGAATGTGGTATTTTGAAACCGTTTAAAATATGTGCTATAAACTTTTTAGATACATCGATAGAGGCAAATGTTTTGACAATGCTCTTTCAAAAAACCTGGTTCTTTTTTATAAAATGGTGTAGGATTTTAAAAAGCAGCTACCACTGAATGTTTTGGCTTTATATTGTTAGATACAATTATAATCTTATTACATTAGACTCTTGGTTATTAAAAAAGCTTGCTAAAATTGTTTCATTTACACCTTTTGAATGTAAGCATCCGCAATAATGATATTATATGCATGTAATATCAAAGTGGTTAAAACGCATACTATCTACTGTCAATTCAAGGTAGAAGGAAGGTTAAAATACGTTTTTATTATATTAGAGAAAGACTGTTGTTTGAGCCATCAGCTTTTTATAAATATCAAATAATACTTAAAAAATACGTATTGTTGATAAGGTTCATACAGTGAAACAGAATATACCCCGTTTAAACGTTAGTAGCACTGTCTACACTTGACTGAGCAGGAAGCGTTACAGCAGACGTAATAACAAGGAGGTTCGTTACAGGTCACGTGGGTCAGGCAGACGACAGCCATCAAAAGCCGAATCTGTTTCATCTTGCCACCTGTATAATAAAAAACCTTGCGCCAAATACATGTGCTGATGTTCATATACTCATTGTTGTTCGCAGTGTTTGGGAAAAACGCTAATAAACAATATTCAGTTCACAGTGTTAACAGTATTTTACACAACACTTTTTTTTCTGTCACGATTGTGTTGTGTTTCAGCAATGGCACGTTTTGTGAAAGATAGTAGTATTAAGAGTATTTTTGTTAAGTTCCAGTAAAGCAACAATATAATAGCACAATTTGCGCGACAATTAATTCAAACAAATTTTCCGATCCTGGCATCTACCAAATTGTTTAGTAGTAAGTTTAGTTAGACTGGTTATCGGCTTACCTGAAAGTTTGCGTTTATAGCACGTGACTATCGGATATTTTTTTAAAAATCAGTCGTCTGTTTCGAATTAAAAAAAAGTAAGTTTGCTTGAAAACTTTCCTGAATATGTTTTAAACATTAGATCGTCAATGAACGATCATTGTTTACCACTAATTTACATCTTTGCACTTTCAGCAGTGGGAAAAGTGACGTAATAAGATAAAATATACTTTTACCTCTTTGTAGTACGTTTTTTTTTTTATCCTTTCTTTGATTTGACATTTACATCAATATTTATTACATACTTAGAACTAAATACAGGGTTTTTGGGTTTTTTTTGTTTCTTTCTTCTTCTTTTTGCATGTGTGATACAGATAACATTACAAAACTCGCATCGGCCTTTGGGCCCGATAAAGGTTATCAGCCCTAGGGCTAATACGGATCCATATCATATACCTAGTAGTGTATCAGCCCTGATACACGTGTTTTGGACTAGGAGAGACAGCAACCAAAAGCTAGGGTTGTATCGCCCTCGGGGCTGATATTTCTCTGTCTCAGCCCGTCGTCAGAAGGGTGTATTGCCCTCAAATTTAAAATAGCTAATCCCAAATATCTCTGCTTTAAATTAAGACTAGTTTGTAAAATAACGATAGAATAACAAATAAATAATACAAAGCATCACCTTACACGTCTGAATATTTTTAATTATTGCTAAACATTGAAAAATGATATTTCAAAAATAGCGCCAAAGAGTGATATGTATCTAAGTAAGAAGAGGTAACCTACACAACGATTGTGTTGTAGTGTGGTGTGAATGTACATGGGAGCGAGTTAACTTGATACCGGGTGAGTGTGCGCATGCGTGAGTTGTTGAATGTCGTATGGCTGTTGTGTACATGGTGTGTTGTGCATGGTGAGTTGCGGTGTGGGTTGCAGACATTTGTAAGTGCAGAGCGGGTACTTGCCTTATATTTATATGTAAGTGTTGTATGAGACCATAATTAAACATCACAGTAATAATTACAACCGTTGTCAGTTGTGCATACGAGCATATAATACTTCACTGGCGCTGCGAGCAATCGAATTTCTGGCGGGAAGCGCCGAAGTGTCAAATATAAGTATTTTCTGGAAGTTTTGGAGTAAGATTTACAGTTGTTTAATTTGCAATAACTATATTGAGATTTATTCAATGACTCGGGTAGGATTTAATTAATAGTTTAGTCTTTATTTTGCTAGAAAAAAAAATGGTGAGACTAATCACCGGAAATTAAGGCATGTGTAGGGGTAAGGCACGTGGTATGCAACTACCGTATACTCACAAGATAAATAAGTCAAGACGTTGTTTTTTGAATTAATTTTATAGTTGTTAGGTATTTGAAATTGATAAAGTTGTATATGTGCATTCTTGAATATTGTGCAAAATTTAAACAATATGTGTGACCCCCCCCCCCCCCCCCTTCAAGAAAACAAAATGTCCTAAATGATAATTTAAAATAAATATCACCACTTGTACTTATGAAGATCTGAGGGCATTACCGGGTGTTGGTCAGGTGTTAGCTGACCGGATTTGGGACCTCAGAAAACATGGCCGTATTTCTTTAGAAGATCTAGACACCATTCCAAAGCTGAGAATTACCCCTGAGTTGTTATATTATCTTGAAATCAACTCAGTAGATCACTCTGACCATGAAGATGCTGAACAACTTCCTAGTGACGGTATGGATGACTATCTAGCCGAATATATGGGTAGTAGTTTACTAGACGATAGCTATGATGACTTAAATGTGAAGATTCCCAAGTCTGTCCCCAAAGAGATAGGACACAAGCCTTTGGCTAAAAATTATCCCCATACAGCTCAACCCTTGTCTGAACCAAGACGACGTCGAATTTTACCCTCAAAACACAATGGTACAAATAATCAGATCAACCACGAATATAAATATGAACCTGACCATACAGAACCTATAGGTGAAAGTCATGGGCATCCCACAACAGGTTACAGACATACGCGTAGGCGAACCTTGCCTTCACCTCAACTTTCGCCAACCTTTGAGCGACGTAGAACACAAATCATGGAAAACCGAGAGCAACATGTACGACAACCTCAACTTGCACCAACTTACGAACGACGTCAAACAACACAAGTCATCGAAAACCAAGGGCGACACGTAAGACAACCTGTGTACTTGCCTAAGGGTTTACAGTATGATGGAACCACCAATTGGGAATCTTTCCTTGTGAAATTCAACCGATATGCAGATGTGTCACGATGGACGACTACAGAACGTAAAGACCAGTTATGTTGGTGTCTCCAGGGAAAAGCAAGTGAATTCTATACCACTATTGTGAGCAGAGACTTTGACATAGACTATTTTGAATTAATCCGCAAATTGGAGAGTCCAGTGAGGACATTTCTGTCATAGTTAAGAACACACAGCTTGGTACCATTGCGGAAGTAGGTGATCTGTTCCATTCGGAGGAGGATATGGAGGATTCGTCCCTGTGGAGGTCCAGGAGTCAGGACCCAGCACGTCAGGAGGCAAATAGACATAAGATCCTGCGTCTGGTAGACTACGTGGTCCCGGGACATGGAAAGATATTCCAAACACCGAGAAAGTGATCCATGATGCTGACTGTCCAAGAACTTTTATTTATGGTGCAAGGAATGCCTTATATCAGGAACTTCAGTGTCATATCTTAGTGACTGTAATTTTTTTATATTTTCAACACATTTCTGATTTTGATATAAAAACACTTGACTGTTCATTGTTCATGTATGTGTAGATTCAGATATTTACATATGGCAATATTGATGCAAAGTATATGTGTGTGTTTCATTAACATATCTTTAGGTGAGTTTAAAAGAGATATTTACATATGGCAATTATTTTGCTCTTCAATATTTTTAGGTTTAATTCCATGTATGATGATTTGACTCATTGTGCTAGTGTTTGTATCTATGATATTAAGGAATTGTTTATGAGATTAGTATATTTCTGTGTGTAAAAATGTGAGATATATCCACTTTAAACCATTATTATCATTTCAGTTTATAAACTTCTATATTTGAGTCAATAATTAACTAACAACAAGTATAGTCAACCACATTGAGCATAATTACTATTGTTAAATACTCTTGTTTATGGACATTGTCTTAGGCATGTTAAGTATTAAGGTACAGGAGTACCCTCTTTTTTTCAGAGGGGAGGGGAGTGTAGTGTGGTGTGAATGTACATGGGAGCGAGTTAACTTGATACCGGGTGAGTGTGCGCATGCGTGAGTTGTTGAATGTCGTCTGGCTGTTGTGTACATGGTGTGTTGTGCATGGTGAGTTGCGGTGTGGGTTGCAGACATTTGTAAGTGCAGAGCGGGTACTTGCCTTATATTTATATGTAAGTGTTGTATGCAGACCATAATTAAACATCACAGTAATAATTACAACCGTTGTCAGTTGTGCATACGAGCATATAATACTTCAGTGTATTTAGAACGCTTTATTTAATATCATTCAACATTTAAATTATGGAGGGTATAAAGAAGGATGGTACGAGGCTTAATCTTAGAAAACCAGAGTTTAGATTGTAAAAATTAAGTGGTTAATTAACTTAAAGTAATGGATGCGCTTAAGAACGTTCTCAAGCAACTTGCTTTAAAACTTACAGTATGGATTTTCATGAATGGAATCAGACATGCAGGAAACTTACGAAATCCCAGTGAAAGAATTTGACTCATTACGAAGTTGCGTAGGATGGCAGTTTCTCTCTCAATAAATTTGAATTCTAGAAGATAGTGCTTCGTCTCAGACGACAGACTCTCTTCTACTGTATGTCAAACGACGGTGGTTTGTCAACAAAGTCCGACAACTCTTACAGTTCTTAACACATATAAAAACGAATAAAAACGAACGAGTTTTGTAAATCCGAACAAAAATCTTTAGCTTCTTAATGATAAATTATATTCCTTATATGGAATTTGAATTTGAATAATAGTCTTTTATTTTAGATATACGATATAAACAACATCACACTGTTGTTTTGATATCGTCCCTGGTATCAGCCCTCAGATGGTATCGGCCGGTGCCCTTCACTCTTGGGCCGATACCAATCGCTCGGGCTGATACCAGGGCCGAGATCAAAACAACAGTGTGATATTCTATATGTAACACACTCCTCTGCCTTTTTTTTTTGTTTTGTTTTGTTTTTTGTTGGGTTTTTTTGGGGGTTTTTTGTTGTTGTTTTTTGTTTCGGTTTTTATGCAAAAAACATTTGTTGAAGTCAACAAATTTGTAATGCAGTTGAAAACTTCAAATGCTAGTAAATGTTTTGGAGCAGTTAATTTTAAAAGCTGAGGAAATTCCGGTTCTGTAGCTACATGTTTGGTAAAACAATATAAGATCTCATATCTTTATTTAATACATGTACATACTTCTTTAAAATAATATTTAAAATCATTTTTCCCTAAGTTTATGGGGTTTTTTTTCTAATTTTATTATACTGTTTCAGCCCTTGGTCAATATCATCCCTCGGGCCTTTGGCCTTTAAGCATATATTGAAGTATCGAGCTGATACTGGCTGTGCACTGGAAAAGGGGTATCTTCTGTATTATTCTCTATATATAACATGTATAAACAAAATTAATTCAATAAATTCCGAGAGATTCACAGCACGGTCTACCGCCTGATTGCACAATTAAGTATTGATAAGTCTACGATTTTGGGTATTACGATATGATAACAAACGAATAATTTTATGAATTTTGTTTATGTATTATAACCCCTAAACGACTTAGTCTGTTCAAGGGGCATAATTCAAATTACATTTTGCATAGTATCAAATTGCCATGTACAGGGATGTTACTGTTATTACCACGAAACAGATAACTGGTACAGTTAATCGTAAAAACTCTGCAAATTGGGGCGTGTTAAAAAGCACAAAAAATTAACAGATTGATAGATAGGAGTTCACCTTTTTCATATTTGTTATTTGCTTTAAAATGCGTTCAAAAAGAGATTTCTTTGAAAATATGAAAATGTTACATTTTGTTTTCAATACTTTTGTTAACCGATTTTTATTTACTGAGTCTAGTGGGATATCGGCCAATTCGACCAACAGACGGATCTTCTTGAAAAATTGCCAGTGCATTAACAACGTTATATCAATTATTTGTGAAAATTTTACATACCATTATCGTGAATCCTTTATTAAATATGTATAGATTGAAACTCATTAATTTTTAAAATCATATATCACTTTTTTATATATAATAATAATATTAATATTAACTGATAATTCTTTTACCTCCTTGTAAGTTTCCATCTTGCCTCCTCCTTGCTAATTGAAGTCGATTTATATATACATTGTAGTTAATATGTATTTCATAACTTGATTTTTCTAAAACGTGTTGCATGTATTTAGATACTTAAATCCGGTTTATGGGGTCGATGTTCCGGGATTCATGAAATCAAATTTCTTTCCAACGTTTACATCCGGCAGTATACCAGAACATATAAACACAGCAGTGGAGTCCAATTTCCACATCCCCCAATGGCAAGCGATTCTGATCTACTTCGTTTGATATAAACCCTTGACCGAATAGGCAGAGTTTGACGGGGTTAAAAACCTCACACGCTTGGTGGTGTCATAAAAGTTTGCTTTATCCAATTAGAAACGTTCAGCTTGTTTCAAGAATGATTTTAATGTTGCATCGATCAGTGTTGTGTCATTGTCAAATAATTTTGAGACGGACTAGTAAGTAATTCACTACCTGCCGTCGATTTTTAGTTTGAGTGAACCCATTCAATCACCCCTAAGTATGTATGATCGTTTGGTTTTGTAGAAGATCAATAAATATCATGAAAGTCGAAAAAACCTAAGAACATTGGGCTTAACATTTGCAATCTGTTTCTTGTTTATCATATATATGCTTCGATAAATCTAACATTTCATTTCATTTCATTTCAACTTCATTATAGGCCTTGATAGTAAAAATTAAATCCAAATTATCATATCTATATATATATATATATATATATATATATATATATATATATATATATATATATATATATATATATATATATATATATATATATATATAAATATTTCACCAATTAACAACGATATGCCTGTGCCAGAGTAACTAATTACACCTTTGGCATTTTAACACGTGAGAAGATGTCTGAATAACCAATATATTGAATATTTGGTAATACAGTCTTTTATCTGATCTTCTTATTTGGGACAGTGATAGAAATTTTGGTAGTCTGTTTGATAATTTCTTTATTATCAAAAATTGCTCATATAAACTGTAAATGATATTATTATTCCATTACACAATTGCATCATATTAACATTCATGGATATTTGAACTTAATATAAAAGGAAATAATTCAAATTACGTTTATACCAAGCATAATCGTATACTATTGAATCCTTATCTTTAGGTTTATAGTTATATATAATCATAAATCACCATTGCTATTTACAATAATTTATATCATTTACACACTTACGAATCATTATATAATGCTGAACTTTCTTTTAATCCAGCTTATTCTATTTGAATATCATAAAAAGTATAGATCGTGTAAAATACTGTTCATGCATCGGCAAACATTCTAAACCATTGAAAAAAATGGCGAATCTAATTTAAAATCATCGATATGATCAGTGAGACATAGAAAATAAATTAATAAATGTACTTCTGTGATTCAACACAGAACATTGAAAGGTTCGAAGAGGAAAAACGATTTTTAAGAAAAGACTTTATGGAAGAAGACAACGAACATAGCAAGAGAAATAAAGATAATCCAAGGAACGACAAAACAAAGAAAAATCGAGAAGTCCCGGTGATTTGCTTGATAAAGAGGTATGTTTTGTTCCCCATCGCTGCTTTCTGTTTCTTTTTTATCTTATACATGAACTTACTATGACATGTATGATTGGTTTGTATTTGAATTTCAATACTGTTAGGTTTTTCCTTATACTTAATTAGTATTGTTCATAAATACATACATGTACAGTCCCATGCAAGTTCCCTTGACTTCTAATGATTGTGAGTCGTAATCTTAAACCAAGTTAAAGAATTCGTTTATATCTTGAGTGTATTGTTGTGGTATATTTGCTAGCATCGGGGCTCAAGATTCATATCTCTATCAAATTTACATCTCGGAAGTTTATTTCTTTATCATGAACCAAAATTTCAGGATGAAATTAAAGGATACCTTAAATTTCAAAATGCAATATTTTCCTTAATGGGTCAAAAGTCCTTTCTAACAAAATCAGAAAAAAAGGGACTGGCCCCTAAAAGTAGGGGTCACGACACTTGTATACCCTATTACAATTAACTTAAAAATGATCAAGATATTGTCATGCATTATTGAAGCAAAGTTGTTGATCGTAACAATATCTATCAGCAAAAATCATTGCCACGCCTGTTAATGACGTAATAAGGGATTTTAGGGGCCAAAGTACTTAAACTTTGACGCAATATATCTAAAGAAAGAAACATGTTTGTTAAGCATTGTAGAAGAGAAAATGATTGCATTTATAATTTTTATCGATTCCACTAATCAAAACACCAATGTCCACCCCCATTAATGATCTACAGGGATAGCCCCTAAAGTATTCAATCATTTCTATTTCAAAAATGAGCAAGAATTTTAGATGGATGTAAAAACAAAACAAGTTATTATTCTTTAGACCTTTTTAAGGAAATCAAGAAAAAGGGGCTGGCCCCTTTACTCAGGGGCAAAGACATTTGTAAACTCTATTACAAATAACTTAAAAACAATGAACATGTTGTAATGCATTATAAAAGCAAAGGTGTTAGTATTCGCAAGACCTTTCGAATGAACTCAAGAAAAAGGGACTGGACCCTTAAATTGGGGACCAAGACACTCGTAAAATCTCTTACACATACTTTAAAAACGATCAACATTTTGTAATGCATTATAGAAGCAAAGTTGTTGATCGCGTTAGTCTGTAAAACCCATTGCCACACCCATTGATGACGTAATAAGGAACTATAGGGAACTAAAATCTTAAATTTTTAATGTGCTGTATGTGAAAAGCAAAATGTTAAGCATTGTAATGGATATTAACAATCGTATATATTATCTGAAAGGGAGTCGTTAAGGTGGAATTCTGAAATTTCACTGATATTTTAATCGTATCATTTAAGAATTGAATGGAAGGCCTACTCGTTACTCGTAACGAGATCGTATTTAGTTATTAAGGTCTTCCGTTTCCAATTTTTGTACACACGATTTCTCAGAGATGGCTCTATAGATTTTGTCAGCATTTAGAAAATAATTTTGTAAGTAATAATTCTTACATCTTTCCGATGTTAAATAAACAGAAAAATTCCACTTTCGGTGGGATATCTCAAATATCTTAGTGTGTTTTAAAACAAATGTTGTATCTCCGAGATCTTAAAAAACTGCTAGTTATCAAAACACAAAACTTACACCGATGATAGACATTGATATAATATCCATTTAATTGCTTTCATTTTGTCGGTCCTCAACGGAATGGTTCAAACCAATAAAGTTGTTTAAAAGTTTAAATGGGTTTTCTTTTAGACAATTTTAGTAAACTTAATCAACAAAGAAGTACAGTTGCCTAATATAAAGATATTCTAACTTTTATTTTCACTGAACACTTCCGTTTGTCCGTTACCTGCTCAGAGTAAAAAAAACATTGACTCCACGATAGCTCAAAAACGGTGACGGCTTAAACAACCAAAGTTAATTGGATGACAGCCCTAAGAATGTATCTGTGTTTAAATTATTTTGGTTGATTCGTCATAACTACCGGTTGTCACCGGAAGCACTTAAAAATCATTTTTTCTTTTTTTTTTCATTTATTTTACATGGGATGAATATATCAGCATAAAATCTTATATAATTATGTTAACCATACAATGATATATAAGCAAACATATTATACTCCCGGTGCGATATAATAAATATATTAAGTAGCTTTCCTTTTCACAAAAATGATACTCGCGAGATTTTAGTCACTGTAAGTGATTGAGACACAAACATTTTATAAATGATATACAATTGATTGAGGATGTGTTTATTTTGTTAACCATAGCTTCCAGAACTCACCGGAAGAGTTCAAACAATTCATGTTTTTAACAATTTAATAGCTTGGGTGTTTCATTTAGACTGGTAAACATTGATATACACTAGGCAAATGTACAAGAAATACCAGCTTTTAATTTCATTTATAACTTCTGTTCGTCCGTTTCCGGTCCCGAGACCAAAAAACCTCTTTCAACAAGATCGCAGATTTGGCAGAGAGTATCGATATATCATTGTATCATATAAAACAAATCGGACGGAAGAATTGCTCTTTACTCGTAACGAGGTTTAGTTTCTTTTATTGTTCAAATGTGTGTAAGTGCCATGGATTGCAAAATAGTGACTCTGTACTTTTCTTCCGATTTTTTCTAGGATGTAGACCCAAAAGATACAAAATTAATGGTGTTGCTGGAAGGAATGGCAGTAGAAAAAAACGGCGATGTGTTTAAGGTAAAATCCGAAACAACATCATCAATAAAAATTTAAGTTAAAACAGAAAAAAATATGTGTCAGACAGGCTTGGGGCGAATTACATTGTAAAGTAATGCATTACATTACCATTATTTCAAGAATTTGGGCATTAAATTACCATTACCATTACTTGATTTTCTTGAAGTAATGCATTACATTACTATTACATGAGTAAAGTAATGCATTACCTTACCATTACTTTGTTTTTAAAAAGTAATGCTTATAAAGAGTTTTTGCAAATGTTTCAAATATAAAACACTCTTTAACATATCTACAGGTTCATGTTCAGTATCAGGTTCAAATTCAATGACTATATATACAAGAGTAATTCTTTATTTTCTCAATATATATAATCTTGTGGCATTATGAACAACATATTACATAAGTAAATAGATATTTATAGACATTTGGCATGATACAATGTCAGATATGATATAGAGACACAGAATTCGTGCATAATAGAAAACAATTTATGGAATAATGTTGCGGTTAATAAAAAGCTAAATAGAGATATTTCCCCAGATAACGCAAATCCTTATAATTTTGGACACTTAATTGTATTAATTTATAGACAGAGGGTTTTCCCCAGTTATATTTCTTAATATATTTTAATTGGATTTCTTTATGCCGAGGACACTTTAAGACAAAAGATTACTGTTGCACTTTATGATCAAAGTTTCAAAACTGCATCCTATTAGTTTGAAAATTTTCCAAGCTATACTAAATAAACATTCTACAGGTGCAGTGGAAGCTGGGAGTTGTTTGACAATCTATATCTTAAGATATATTAAGTGAAAAAATACATTAATCTCGTATTTTCTATCAGTCCAAACTAATGTACTTAATATACATGTACAACAGAGAGAGAGAGAGAGAGAGAGAGAGAGAGAGAGAGAGAGAGAGAGAGAGAGAGAGAGAGATTATATTCAAATGGGTTATAATATTGGAAGTGATTTTGATATTCATCATGGATGGACAGTGCATTCATTTTGCCCTTAAAGGTGCATGTCTATCCCCTATTCTATTGGGACATGGCATAGGGAAGGGAATTGGAGTACTAGTGTTTAGCACTTCTTATAACAATAGATTGTTTTGATACTTTGGTTATCCTGGGGGCATAGTGTGTTGTTGACACATCTTTATTGAAGTGCAAACTAATTGGAGTAAATTGTTTAAATGATTTAAAACTCTGAAAAACAACACTCATAAAAATGTTATGAAACTGTGTTGTTATATCTTGTAATATGAACAATTTAAAAATGAAATTTTATAAAACTTTTTAAATACAACTAAAACATTTTTATTTCAAGAATTATTTCTTTCTTCTTTATAATAAAGTTAATCAAATTCAATTTCAGCTATTCATTTATTCATCACATTTTTTAAAGTGAACATGCATAAATAGGTATAGTAATGCAAAGTAATGCCATGTAATGCCAGCATTACACTAAATTTTGGAAAATAATGAATTACATTTCCATTACTTGTAATGCTAATTTTGTGGCATTACACATTACTAGCATTACTTTGAAAACATGTAATGCATTACCATTACATTTAGCATTACCCCAAGCCTGGTGTCAGATAATTATTTTAACAAATGCATACTTCACCAAAATATTAAAAGAAATAAAGTAGTATCAGCGAATATCAGACAGACATGTGAACAAAAATTTTCTTTACTAGAATAATGTGCTATGTAATATAATTATTTTGTAAAGTGATTCATAAAACTTAAAACTTTAATATTTTTTTATAAAGGACATGATTATAAAAGAATTTGTACTTAAAGTTCATTTAGCTTGAATTTCCATAAACAGATTGCACTTAAAGGCAAAACACTCTTTTTAAAAAAATTAAAAAAAAAAAAAAAACCCGTGAAATTGTTGTTTGATAAATTTTCATGAAGAATGAAAATGTTGGTATTATACACAATGCCAGTTTACGAAAAGGAAACAACTAATAACATGAGTTTTACATCAATTGCATTCCGATCGACCAAAATGTTTGATAAGTGGAAAGTTAAAATTAAAAGAAATAGTTTTATATAGAGTTTCTATTAAACAACTTTTGAATTTCAACACCAATCAATAACTTTCTAACATATTTTCTACAAATGTTTAATGCAAATAAGTATACTTGCAAATGTTGGGTGTTAAATATTTATGAACAGGTTAAAGGGTTGCATCCCGAATTGACAGCCTTTGCCAATGCAAGCAAGCTCGAAAAACTGCTGGAAACACCTTATGAGGTATGGTTGTTGTAAGGAGTTTTAAAAGAGCATATATTTATACCACAGCAATGTACAAGTACATGTTTACAAACCTAGTAGAATCATTTCATTTTTCAGCTTGCATATATAAACTTAAAGAGACAGAACAGATTTTTTGAGGTATTATTTGTCCGATGTTATTACAGAGACAATCAGCTAGGTGTCCTCATCTTGGTTATATTTTCACAGTTCAATAGAGAATAGTAGTTGTGCATGTCTTGAGAGTTTTAATCTTTTGACTGCAATAGACCCGCGTATTACAGATGATCAGAAATTCAAAATTTATATCATACCGAAGACTTAAATTTGACATTTTATTTACATCATATGATTTTAAATGACAGCCGTTGTCAATGGAATATTGGAGATCGTTTCATAGAAATAAACAGAGAGTGAAAATAAATCAAGCGCAGGATCGTACGTAAGACAACTAATGGATCTTAACCATAAATGATACGAACATTCTACAATTCTTACTACCTCAAAGCGTTTTTTTTTTTAAATAAGGCACGAAGAAGGGAACTGGGAATGCTCTGCGGATCTAAATGTAAAAAAATCTTTTCTTTTTTCTTATTAAATGATGTTTTGATGGCACAATGAGACTAGGTATATATTTTTCTCTTTTACAAAATGTTAAGTTTGAACTTAAGTTTTGTTGCCATCTCTTTTAATCATTTTTCTAACCGAAATATATCAAAATTCGCGATTGTTTTTATTTTCTTGCTGAAAGTCCTGCTGGAATGTTACAATCGATACCGATGAACATATGCATGCAGTACTATACGAAAGGTTTTAAGAATGTAGGACATCTAAAACAATTAATTTTAGCGATAAATTTAGAGTTTTAAGATTTACCAAGCGTGATTTTTGCAAAATTGATAATTTAAATTATCAAGAAAGTCAATGTTAGATAGAGTGATTTATATTTATATAATCAGCCCAATAACTTGATATGATTAATTTTTATATGGGGGTGGGGTGGGGGGTGGATGTATACATACATAAATAATATAAGAACAATTTGATTATATATATATATATATATATATATATATATATATATATATATATATATATATATATATATATATATATATATATATATATATATTTATATATATATATATACCTGATTTTTTTTATTTATCAGATTCACACCAAAAAAAGAAATTTTTTAAAGTCCGCAAGAAAATGGCCGAAAGCTATCGTCCCTTACACCATTGACAAAACAAGCATTGGTGAGGTCATCTCAATTGCAAAGTGTACAAGGTATGGTTAGGCAACTTTCAGCATTCTAATGAGGTAAAATACTCCGATCAATGTGACGTAACAATTAGGGAGCATGTGTCTCATTTATTTCAAAAAGCTGTCGTTTATGCATATAGCTTATCTGATCAAAAGGTTCAAGTGAGCTTTTCTAATAGCCTGTTTCCCGACGTCCGTCCGTCTGTCTGTATGTCTGTATGCAAACGTTAATATATTTTTTATATTTCTACGGAACAAAGAAGCTTAATTAGGTACTAAGCATCCTTATGAAGAGAGGATTCTAAATTGGCAAAAAAAAAAAATAAAAAGCCTTTTTTTTTTTAAAAAAAACTTCCCTGAAAGAATCCTGAAAAATGCTTTGTTGCTTTAAATCAAAAAAAATATGGTGTATTAATATAACAGAAATTAAACAATTTGGAGGGTAAATAATGTTAATTAATCAATTTTATCCTAATCACAATAAAATCTAGCAACAACGCCTAATAAATAAGCGAATTGTCCGTCAAATAATTAAGCCACACTCACAAATGCACTTCAGGATAGTATTAAACTTTTTGAATTTTTGCAAAATAGCGGTATAGATATATGTATAAATGTCAAATAGTACCCTTTTTCTTTTTTATTGTTGTTACTAACTGACTACAAAAATATATTAGTTTGTTTTGTTTTCCCAAGGACTATCATGTGAAAGAATTTCTATATGTTGTATAAAAATCCTCGTAAAAGTGGACTTACATCTGGTCAAATTTTACGCTTTCGAAATTCTCAAAACTTTTATTCTCACGTTTCAAATGCTTGAAAATTTTCGCTGTACCTTATGTTTACTTTCAGTGTTTTTTGTTGCTATTTGACTTCACACCTTTTCTTCCTTTCCTCCATAGACGTTTGAGCAAATCCGGACGTTGCCTTGTTTTGCTCTAGACACAACAAAGAAAAGCAATTTTAAACGATAGCTACTCTAATTTAAAAAAAAAGAATTCAAAGGGCAATTTACGAGACAGTATCTCTATATTGAATATTAGGAAATAGATAAGTCGGCGGAGCGTTGGCGATAATAGCGAATATTAATTCAAGCACCCAGACATAGATATATCAAACAGCAACATGTCATGTTTAAACCAATGAAATTCTGATATTTCAATCAAAGGAAAAACAAAGTATGGTAGCTTCTATTAGTGATATGATTTCGGCGGACGAAGACGAATTTTGAATGAACAAATTAATTTCTTAATAATATTCAGCTCGCTTTATTTCCAAATAAACAATTTTTTTAAATTTCCACGATCATTAAACTTGGAGTTGCCTTAACCTACCTTGCATATGCTATATAGTATTTCAATTTGTTTTCAACATTTTTTAAAGCCGCTTTGTGTTGTTTTACATTTAGTAACATTGTCAATTGTTTATTTATTTTGTTGATGTACAGTACGACAACGAAGTTACGATATCATCAAGAAAGCAGCCAAAATCTTGAATACTCGCACCTGTTTAAAATGGCTACCTCACACCCCGGAACTTGCTAAGCAAGTGGGACACAACAATTCTGTGGAGTTTACAAACAACTAGTTAGTGGTTATCAATTATCATTATTCATAGTTTGTAGTTTTGTGATATTATGGTTTGTACCGTTGGGGAATGCTAGTTCAACGAACGCGTTTGCGTTCACGTGCTAAGGAGTTTTCTATAATGCATAATTAATACAATGCGTTTACACATATTTAACCGTACTTTTTAAATTTTATGACACAGGTATAATTGCATTATGTTTTAATGGCAAATGTTTTGTTTAATGTAATCATTAATATTATGATATTTATGGAGAAGGCTTAATGTACATAGGCATTGCCTAATCCATTTATGTAAATGTATATTTGCATAATAAAATATGTTCAAATCAAATCAATATTATGATAATGATTAAACTATAAAGAGGAGGTAATAACAAAACAGTGAAAAATACGATGTGGTCTTTAAAACAGACACTTCTTCTCACTATGAAGTACCGCTCTAGAAAATGCCATGATTTATAACAAAGCTAATAGAGAGAGAGAGAGAGAGAGAGAGAGAGAGAGAGAGAGAGAGAGAGAGAGAGAGAATAAAATATATAGGGTTAATTTTAAAAAGTCCTCATCTCAAGAATTGTAATGCTACCATATGGTCCTTATATGCAAATATCCTTAGATAGTGTGGATTGCAAATTCTTAAAATCATGATCACCGGACCAAGACTGTGACCCATTGAGTTCTTAAATTTTAAATAGAGTGATATTTAGGTAAATTCTTTCGACTGCCCTCTCAAAAACTACTTTGTTACAAGTTTAAAGATTTCTATGCAAACAAATCAACTAGGATAGTGTAAATTCTAGATTTTATTAAGGTCAAAATCTAGTAAATGAAAGGTGCCTACAGGTTTATGAAATTCAAGATATAAACTCTTTTAATGATGCTTCATAACAAAATCTTTGTTTCATAGTGTGTACTGGGGCTTGGTTTTTTGGTAAACACAATGAAAAATCATGTTTTAAACAATAATTTTCTATGAAATATGAAGGATAAAAGTAACAAATTTCAGAGTTTTGTCCATTTTTGACTAATGAAATATATCTAGAATGCCTACAGTCTCTCCAAAAACGGCATTATACAAGCTCTTGACCTCCTCTTTAAAATGATGTCAAATAGAATATAGGTACCGGGATAACTTATCCCGTGATTTAATATAGAAGGTCAAAATATTGTTTTATTTTCTACATAATTCCTTTCAAGCCGTAAAATAAGGGAAACAATTCACCAATCAATTATGACGTCATAATAGTTCTAGCACCAAAAAGACAGTATTGAATCATTTACTAGATATTGACCTTAATTGTACAAACTATGTGCCTTGACTAAATAATAAGAACCCATAAGGGTTAAAAGTTAAAGTTTAAAAACCTTCTCAAAAACAAAATATACTCGTTGCTCGCAACAAGATTTCATTTAATTTGCATCTTCTATTTTGTTAACTAAATACACTACTTTTAAAATGTTTAGTATTTGTATTTATGTTATTAAGTATCTTATATACTTTATTTATAAAAAGGTATTTTCCGAATATGCCATTAAAACTCAATTGTTAGTCTCCTAAGTTATAAGGGATTTTAAATTTTCAATATTGATTTTTTTTTTGGATTTGTAAACCTTAATGTAGAAAATATTTTAGAATTATTTTTAGTATGACAGTGAATTGATTATATTTTAATGCATTATCATGCAATTTGGAAAGCTTTTTTATGTTTCAAATTTGTGAGTCGTGATAATTAATGATGCGTTTACTTCACAGTTATGGCAAAAGCATTTTACATCTTTCAAAGTACAGATAGAAACTTACGATAACCTAATTATTTTGTTATTCACATATGTGCGATTGTGTTTATGAACTATAATTAATTTTCGTTGTTTAATTCATAATGTTTTAGTGGATGTTATTCGTACATTGGGTATAAGCAATATCGCCGCTTCCCTCAACCCATTAGTTTAAGGGAACCCACTTGCATGAATGTAAGTAATGGATATACTTTTTTTTCGTGTTATTTTCTAACAATAAAATAAATAAAACATTTTAACAAAACCAGTTTTTATTTCATATATCCCTTTTTTCAATAATATGTCAATGAGTTTTATAAAATTAATTACTTTTTTAAATCTTCTCCAAATTAAATTAAACCACTCACTAGCAGCGTTTGGTGAAACTCAATCGCGTCAGGGTTTGAATTTACAAATGTTTTTAGATGTGAGGTAAAAGACAAGCGTGTTCTTACAGTTATTGAGTGTTATAGTTAAGAAAAAAAATAATTAAAACAAGATAATGACCCTAAGTATATTTTAAAGAAATTATATGAATACTGGTTTAAATTAGATATAAACTATATGTTCCTACAGCATCAGCTTATAGTAAGTGTCAAAGGAGATAAAAACTCATATAGGAATGAGCGAGTCATACTTAAAATTTAAAAAGAATAGTTATAGACTTTATGAAGATGATCTGATTATAATTAGATTTGTATCGATGGTGCACATGCGTCTATTGTTTTAAAATTACTACAGAATGAAGTCCAAGCAATGTGTAACGGTTTACCATTAAGTTTTTAATTGTCTTTGTTATCTATAAAGTGTTTGAGCTTGGCCCATCACAGTAACTGTTTGTATGGGTTTTATTACACAATGTGAAAAAATATCATGTCTCGCTTTTCTTATTTTACTAAGCAATGACAGCTTCATGTAAATTGGTAATTACAAGTTCTGGCCCCAGGATCAAGAAGCTGTCCTAGACTTAAGTTGGAATTCGTATGCATTATATTAGTTTCATCATAGCAAACGAACAAAATTTGAAATATATATTACATGTAGGATTGTTTCCTTAAATTGTTGCTACCTGCACATTTTAAATGTAATTCTTTGATTTATAAGCCCTTGTAGGTGGTCGTAACTTTGACTTATTTTTATAATATATTTGATGATCATGGAGCCATTACTCATGAAAATCATATTTATACATGTCATGTGATCAAAATATTTTTACGGTTTTACGGTGTACAACAAAATTCAAATCATGTCTTTCGCCGTTTTCCATGACATTAAGGTGATTTCGATCAAGTAGAGAATGCTGTGTGTCTTACGTGATGTTCATGTAAACCGCGGCAAGACTGTCCGTGTTAACTCGTTTAACAAGCATTAATCATTAAACCAATAATATTTTGTTTACTAAAAGTAAAGATAATTATTGTTATTAATTATAACAAATGTAAAACGTAAGAAATATTTATCCAATTAGAATAATTCTACTTTAATGAAATTCACTCATTATTAATGAAAAAGATAACATAATTTGAAAGATTTTAATTTTGAGAAAAAATGAAAAAATCCATATGGTTTTTCTTCGCATCGTTTGGTTAATAAATGTAAATGTTTCATCATAGTATTAATGACTCAGTATATATACATATAATTATATATATATATATATATATAGAGAGAGAGAGAGAGAGAGAGAGAGAGAGAGAGAGAGAGAGAGGGAGAGAGAGAAATATTACCGATTAGACCCAACCTAACAGAAAGTTAACCCCAACTAACCCCTTGGTTTACTTTCTTGGTTTCTCTGGGTTTACAAGAGTGAACCCAGAATAAACCCAGAGTAAACCCCAAGTAAACCGAGAGTAGACACTGATTAAACCCCGAACAGAAGTAAACCTTGAAAGCAGACGGTACAAGTGTATTCGGAATATACAAGGGGCAGGAATTACAGGGAGTAGGATGATAAGATTAATACAGGTCTGCTTAACACTTCAGTGCGTATAGTTGAAACCAAAAGCAGTTTTCGAGTAACCCAAAGTAAACCCCGAGTAAACCCAAAGTAAACCCCGAGTTGACCAAAATCATAAAAAGGTAAACCCAAAGTAAACCCACAAAGAAAACCCGGGGTTTAGTTAGGGTTTACTCTGGTGTTTGGTTGGGTCTGATCGGATTGGGTTTACCTTTTTATAATTTTGGTCAACTCGGGGTTTACTTTGGGTTTACTCGGGGTTTACTTTGGGTTACTCGAAAACTGCTTTTGGCTTCAACTATACGCACTGAAGTGTTAAGCAGACCTGTATTAATCTTATCATCCTACTCCCTGTAATTCCTGCCCCTTGTATATTCCGAATACACTTGTACCGTCTGCTTTCAAGGTTTACTTCTGTTCGGGGTTTAATCAGTGTCTACTCTCGGTTTACTTGGGGTTTACTCTGGGTTTATTCTGGGTTCACTCTTGTAAACCCAGAGAAACCAATAAAGTAAACCAAGGGGTTAGTTGGGGTTAACTTTCTGTTAGGTTGGGTCTAATCGGTAATATTTCTCTCTCTCCCTCTCTCTCTCTCTCTCTCTCTCTCTCTCTCTCTCTATATATATATATATATATATATATATATATATAATTATATGTATATATACTGAGTCATTAATACTATGATGAAACATTTACATTTATTAACCAAACGATGCGAAGAAAAACCATATGGATTTTTTCATTTTTTCTCAAAATTAAAATCTTTCAAATTATGTTATCTTTTTCATTAATAATGAGTGAATTTCATTAAAGTAGAATTATTCTAATTGGATAAATATTTCTTACGTTTTACATTTGTTATAATTAATAACAATAATTATCTTTACTTTTAGTAAACAAAATATTATTGGTTTAATGATTAATGCTTGTTAAACGAGTTAACACGGACAGTCTTGCCGCGGTTTACATGAACATCACGTAAGACACACAGCATTCTCTACTTGATCGAAATCACCTTAATGTCATGGAAAACGGCGAAAGACATGATTTGAATTTTGTTGTACACCGTAAAACCGTAAAAATATTTTGATCACATGACATGTATAAATATGATTTTCATGAGTAATGGCTCCATGATCATCAAATATATTATAAAAATAAGTCAAAGTTACGACCACCTACAAGGGCTTATAAATCAAAGAATTACATTTAAAATGTGCAGGTAGCAACAAATTAAGGAAACAATCCTACATGTAATATATATTTCAAATTTTGTTCGTTTGCTATGATGAAACTAATATAATGCATACGAATTCCAACTTAAGTCTAGGACAGCTTCTTGATCCTGGGGCCAGAACTTGTAATTACCAATTTACATGAAGCTGTCATTGCTTAGTAAAATAAGACAAGCGAGACATGATATTTTTTCACATTGTGTAATAAAACCCATACAAACAGTTACTGTGATGGGCCAAGCTCAAACACTTTATAGATAACAAAGACAATTAAAAACTTAATGGTAAACCGTTACACATTGCTTGGACTTCATTCTGTAGTAATTTTAAAACAATAGACGCATGTGCACCATCGATACAAATCTAATTATAATCAGATCATCTTCATAAAGTCTATAACTATTCTTTTTAAATTTTAAGTATGACTCGCTCATTCCTATATGAGTTTTTATCTCCTTTGACACTTACTATAAGCTGATGCTGTAGGAACATATAGTTTATATCTAATTTAAACCAGTATTCATATAATTTCTTTAAAATATACTTAGGGTCATTATCTTGTTTTAATTATTTTTTTTCTTAACTATAACACTCAATAACTGTAAGAACACGCTTGTCTTTTACCTCACATCTAAAAACATTTGTAAATTCAAACCCTGACGCGATTGAGTTTCACCAAACGCTGCTAGTGAGTGGTTTAATTTAATTTGGAGAAGATTTAAAAAAGTAATTAATTTTATAAAACTCATTGACATATTATTGAAAAAAGGGATATATGAAATAAAAACTGGTTTTGTTAAAATGTTTTATTTATTTTATTGTTAGAAAATAACACGAAAAAAAAGTATATCCATTACTTACATTCATGCAAGTGGGTTCCCTTAAACTAATGGGTTGAGGGAAGCGGCGATATTGCTTATACCCAATGTACGAATAACATCCACTAAAACATTATGAATAAAACAACGAAAATTAATTATAGTTCATAAACACAACCGCACATATGTGAATAACAAAATAATTAGGTTATCGTAAGTTTCTATCTGTACTTTGAAAGATGGAAAATGCTTTTGCCATAACTGTGAAGTAAACGCATCATTAATTATCACGACTCACAAATTTGAAACATAAAAAAGCTTTCCAAATTGCATGATGATGCATTAAAATATAATCAATTCACTGTAATCCTAAAAATAATTCTAAAATATTTTCTACATTAAGGTTTACAAATCGAAAAAAAATCAATATTGAAAATATAAAATCCCTTATAACTTAGGAGACTAACCATTGAGTTTTAATGGCATATTCGGAAAATACCTTTTTATAAATAAAGTATATAAGATACTTAATAACATAAATACAAATACTAAAAATTTTAAAGGTAGTGTATTTAGTTAACAAAATAGAAGATGCAAATTAAATGAAATCTTGTTGCGAGCAACGAGTATATTTTGTTTTTGAGAAGGTTTTTAAACTTTAACTTTTAACCCTTATGGGTTCTTATTATTTAGTCAAGGCACATAGTTTGTACAATTAAGGTCAATATCTAGTAAATGATTCAAGACTGTTTTTTTGGTGCTAGAACTATTATGACGTCATAATTAATTGGTGAATTTGTTTCCCTTATTTTACGGCTTGAAAGGAATTATGTAGAAAATAAAACAATATTTTGACCTTCTATATTAAATCACGGGATAAGTTATCCCGGTACCTATATTCTATTTGACATCATTTTAAAGAGGAGGTCAAGAGCTTGTATAATGCCGTTTTTGGAGAGAGTGTAGGCATTCTAGATATATTTCATTAGTCAAAAATGGACAAAACTCTGAAATTTGTTACTTTTATCCTTCATATTTCATAGAAAATTATTGTTTAAAACATGATTTTTCATTGTGTTTACCAAAAAACCAAGCCCCAGTACACACTATGAAACAAAGATTTTGTTATGTAGCATCATTAAAAGAGTTTATATCTTGAATTTCATAAACCTGTAGGCACCTTTCATTTACTAGATCTTGACCTTAATAAAATCTAGAATTTACACTATCCTAGTTGATTTGTTTGCATAGAAATCTTTAAATGCGTTTACATCGCACAACGTTCGCTCTGAATCGTGCGACATTCGTACGAGTACTTTTTTTACAGCGAATGTTGAGGAAACAGTTTACAAACCATATCTATTTTTTTTCGGCCGCACGAAAATTTTGTCGGTTCTGCTCATGCGCCAATTAAGAAAGGGGCGTAATACAGCTGAAGTTGTTTTAGTTTGCCTTAATGACACTTTTGAAAATATTAAGAATATTAACCAAGACAAAATAAGGTAAGCCTTTTAAAACAAAATAAGATGATTAAGTAGAGCTAAAAGAACGTATCGAGAAATATTCTAACAAATGCAAAGGGTCGGCTTTATTTGGATCTTAACAAGGAAACATAATCTTTTGTTATACTGGTATAAGATTATTTTTTTATTTGTGCAGGAATTTACAATAAACGGAAAACAAACAATAGAGTTCAAAGACAGAGATCTCGAGTTTTTAGCAGCGACTGGTGCCGGAGAGGGAATGGATTTTTATGACGTCAAAGATGTTGTAGTAAACTACCAATGTGCAGGTACATGTAATTGGCATTTGAGATTAAACGTACTAGTTCTATGCATTATTTTTTGTAGATATCAATAGGCACACTGTAATGGTATTTTGTTAAAGTTAAGAGTTATTTTAATCATATAGCAATAAAGAAATTGAAGCATATATTTTGTACACAAGCATCTTAGAAAAGAGAAATGCTCTTGTTTTATGACTTCATTTGGAATTTTCAATGACAATTACTTAAATATATATATTTATTTTAAATATGTGCCTGCAGCTGTCTTCTACAATTACGTAAAAGTTTATATTATGTTCCTGAAAGTGTTTCTTTACAAAAAGTTATATGGAGAAAAATGTGTCATTTTAAAGTATGTTCAATACTTATTTGGGAATAAAATATATGGTTTCAGTTATTTCTCGTTCATGAAAACGAGATAAAAAAAGAACAAACACGTTTGCTTGGTATACATTTTCAGGAACTTTCAAAAGGTTTTAGTAAAGATTATTACTAAAAGAAACCGACTCCATTGAATTATCAAATAAAGTTGATATAAGATTTCTAATATTTTATAAATCGCCTTATTGAATGTGAAAACTATTTTGCTAGGATGAGTCTAACATGTTCTAAAGTCAACCAACTAACTAATCAGAAGGAGGTTTAAACACTGTTTCAGAAATGAATATGAAAAACCGAAATTTGCAGGGTTATTTTTCAAATGAGAACTGAAAGAGTATACATTTATTTTTTAATAACTTAAAGCCACTGTTAAAACATCCACATTATTTTTTCCATCAGCACACTGTAAGAATCCTCCCAAGTGCATCAACGGGGGATTTGTGAACCATAACTGTGTGTGTTACTGTCCTAGGGGATACACCGGAAAAACATGCGAAACTGTGATCACTGACGATGGTAGGTCAAAATTATAGCATTTAATAGTATACATTTATTGCCTGATAACGAGTGAGGTATAAAAATTTATTCCTCTAGTAAAAATCGTATTTCCCTCGGGTGTTGCCCTCGGGAAATATGATTTTTTCATGGGGGAATAAATATTCATATCTCCCTCACTATCATGCAATAAATTGTTTATTATACCGAACGACTGGTTATCATTTAGAATACATCACGTTTCAATTGTTTTCAAAATCTTGTAAAGCAAAAACATAGTATATGTTTATCGGGTTATTTCTATGTTAGTTTTCTGATACGAAAGGGATTTAAAATCCTGATAGAATCCGATATATTTTTTGATTGATTGTTTGATGATATTATCGTATGCTCATCCTCGGGATTATCATACTCGGTTTCTTGCATATATATTATACAATACAAGAAAACAATGCTGTCTCTAGTAGCTTTTTACCCGATTTATGTTTTAAAATCTAAAAAGCGGATGTTACCGATGTGCTTTATTTGATTAAAACACAATACTTCAGTTGTTTGAGCATTGGACTTACCAGTATTCATTTTGTGTATATATATATATATATATATATATATATATATATATATATATATATATATATATATATATATATATATATACATATAATCTCATTGATGTGATGCCTTGTCTCGGTGAGCTGTGTAATTTGTGCCTTGTCTCGGTGAGCTGTGTAATTTGTGATTAACTAAGGTTAATTTTCTGCAGATGTTTTACGCAAGTGGATCGATTTTGATACCAATCAGTTTGCATAACTTCGTACTCACAGATAAATGAATCAGCTTTTTGTTACATGTAGCATACAGAAAGCAGAATACCACCTTTGCTATGACTGATTTTCTGACATCATCTTTACAGGTTGTGGTGGAATGGTTTACGTTTTTCCTGGTAGTGATGACTTTGTAATATCGCCAGGATATCCTGTCTCTTATCCACTTGGGATAAATTGTCGTTGGGGTGTAAAGGTTTGACTTATGCTTAGTTAAAGTTATAGTTGCCTTATTTACAAACGGTAAGATAGAAATTCATTCTTCTTGAAAAACTATTTATCTTTATGTAAAGTAGTTTTTTATCAGATCACCACTTTATGTAAAGTAATTTTTCATTAGATCACCACTTTATATAGAGTAGTTTTTCATTAGATCACCACTTTATGTAAAGTAGTTTTTCATTAGATCACCAATTTATGTAAAGTAGTTTTTCATTAGAACACCACTTTATATAAAGTAGTTTTTCATTAGATCACCACTTTATGAAAAGTAGTTTTTCATTAGGTCACAAATTTATGATAGTTTTCTCATCTCTTTGACAAACTTTAACATATCTATGGTAACCAAACACCTAAAATGTCGTCTAGATTTAATTTTGCGATTCGTTGTTTTACTTACGTTAAAATACACAGCGTTTTATATTTAATATATCGTTTGTAATGTTAGGTAATAATTGGTCTACTTGTGCGTTGTTAAAATTCATCTTCAAATTAAGATGATCCTACGTAGCTACATGTAGAATAGAAATCGTTGGTCTTAATGAGAGTTAAACATGTACAACTACACAAACATGAATGCATGATTATGCCTTTTGATTAGCTGTGTGGTGATATTATAATGAAGTATGGGGAAAAGTGAACAATCAAAGTATAGCTTATGAATTAGTTGAATGTCAAACATACACACTATTAACCACATCTATAAGTTGGTTATATGTTATGATTAAAAATTCTTTTATCAACCCTTGTTTACATCATTCTTTGTAAGCTAAATGCCGAAATGCCTGCCGCATAATGATATAGATATAAATGTGTTATGCGTGGTTAGTGAATCATATGTCGGCTGTGTTGGAGATGATTTGTGTTCGGTTCTTTTTTCAAAGAAAGTCAATTGACAACGCAGGGTTACTTAATGTGGTACATGAAATAATTATATATATTTTTTTACTGGGTCATCAAAAAAACATGCTTATAGCTGTACATGAACAATTAAAAATACCAGTTTTTTTTTACACCAATCACAAGTGCTTATTTCCTATGTCTGAAATAAAGTTTTTTTTACATTTTTTACACAGTTCTTTTAAAGAATTAAAGAAATAAGTGAGATACGAATTCGACACATTACTGTACAGATGTAGCTAGGAATATTCAAATTAATAAATCGTTTACATTAATTACAATGTTGTGATGAAAAATTAAGAATAAGCGGGAAAATCTTTAATTACAGGCCCCAGATGGATGGTTCTTACGTTTGACGGTCGAAGATCTCCATCTTCCTGCCAACGGTTTGAACAGATGCTACCATTGGTTAGAAATACAATACAACCTCCCTGGGCAAACGGGGATTAAGTAAGGGATAATTTGATTTGGCCTTTGGTTGTTTTTTTATTATATACGATAATGCTAGACGCAGTATAAATTACATTGAAATCACTAACGCCGTGTTATGCATTTTTTTAAACATGACAGAATATTTTTGTAAATATTATAAATGTGTGCGGCTGTAAAGTTTATATATTTTTAAAGTATTTGTAAGACTAAAATAAAAATTGGTATTTTTCAAAACTCTTCTCAAAATCCCATCGGCCAGACAAGCTTTTACTTGTGTGGAGACATTTTCTGGTAGTGCATATTCAGGTTTGCTTGAATCATGCATTATGAAGGTACAATGGGGTCACAATTGGTGGTCGAGTTTTAACAATTAAGATTACAAAATCTTCTTCTCGAAAACGAATTGTCTAGAAAATATGTAAATTGCATGGAAGCATCCTAAGGTAATGTAGATTCAAGTTTCTTCGCGTCAATATCATAAGGGGTAGGTTGGGGATACACGGAGTCGAATTTTTACATTGGAGTATAGGCCTACGTGTAGAGGTAAAATCGTTCAAGGTATTCCTATGACCATTTGGCCGGAAAAGCTGTAACATGCGTGGAAGCATCCTCGGGTAATGAACCTTCAAGTTTATTCAAATCCTGTCTCGTAAAGAAAGAGTGTAGCCACAATGGGAGTTGACGTTTTACAAAAAAATAAAATAGAACAATCATTTAAACCATTCTCTCAAACAACTTATTGACCAGAAAATCTGTATTATGTTTGGAATCCCCTTTAGGTTGTAGTGTATATCAAGTTTGTTTCAGCAAATTGATCCATTGGGTAGAGTGGGGCACGATGTGGTGAAATTTTTTTACATTGGAATAAATCGAGAAAAAAAATCTTTAAAATTCTTATTCTATAAAATTGAAACATTAAAACAAGCTCAGTGTTTAACTTATACAAGATGTGGAGAACATTTGAAAACCTTTATGCACAAGATAAACGCTACTTATCCATCAATATATTTTGTATTTGATACTTTAATAACATTCTAGACCTTTTTCTGATAAGTTATGCATACCATTGCTCAGATGAGCGTATATTCCCTGTGCCTCTTGTTTTATTTAATGATTGGTTTTTTTTTCAAATCAAGAATGAATGAACTGCGAAATCACAAAGTGTCATTTATCAGCAATAATTAAGATAAATTATTCAGGAATATTACTACTGATGGGTATGTATCAGAGATTAGTGATTGACCATGCAGACTCCTAAAAATAATTACATCGGCAAATAAATTGTTTTGTTTCTTATCTATTTAGACGTTGTGGGGATATGAGTGGTGACCAGTGGACTGGATCCAAGGATAGTCCAAACTTCATGACCCTCACATTTAACAGCAAATTTGTTCAGGACAGACCCGCCAAGAAAGGCTTCAGACTAAGATTTAACGCCATCGAAAAGAATGGTAATTCATATCCGCTGTCTTTATGTAGTAACGAACTATTAGCGGTGTCAAATTTGTGCGACGGAAAATTAGTTCTTCTGGCCGCTGGGAAGTGCTTTTTTCAAGTAAAGTACTGTTAAATTCATTGTTGGTGCTACATAATGTGATATGTTTACAGTGTGACCGATTTTAATGACTAAAACGAAATAGATGTTTACTCTCAAATGCATAATTCAGTGTTTTGGTACATGTATCTCTTAATAAACATATTTTATCCATCGTATGATGGGTAAAATATTAAACTTTGTTTTTAGAAATTACTTTTGTACGAGGTACATGTATATCATGTGTCACATTACTAAAGTCTTTTACACTTGATTTTTTTTTTACAGATACAATACCTTGTCAATCGAACCCCTGTTTAAATGGAGGAACCTGCAACAGAAATGGAAAATCATTCACCTGTACCTGTCTGTCAGCGTACACAGGTACCAGGTGTGAAGATGAAGGTAACCAATTACCTAAGGTTTGATACACACACATATAATCAACTGATCTAAATAAAAGCGGTTCCATATGGTTTCTTTCATTTTCCATTACAGTACCATTAAATATATATGGGAAATCCAAGTGATGAATAGAATTTAGTATTTTGAAACTTATTATAAAATATAGAAAGAATTAACTGTAGAAAATTGGTAATGCAAGAGTATATCTGTATCTACAATTCATTTTAATATTCATACACACACCATACGACTGTAGCAGTGTTCATGTCTTGTATAGTCAATGCTAGGTTGTCCATTTTTATGTCACTGCTTAAAGCTATTTTCAATTTTTGACATATCGTCCATTGCATATATAATGTATATGTTACTCTATTTGTGAAGTTTGTGATCAAAAACAAAACGAGCTAAAATATATTTACATTTCGTCCAAAAAAGTGACTGATATCGAAAATACATTCAATGAAATTTATTTTCAGTGTGCATGTATTAGGACATTAAAAACATCTAAAATGAAAATGGTGTATATAGAGGTTTATCCTTTCTTTCTAAAAATGCAAGGTATATAAAAAATTATTAAATGCAGGAAATCATTTCATCAAATATTGTTCTATATGCTTAATATTATCATTTGCAAATATGATCATATATTCCCTTAAATATGAACGTAAAGATTACTTTAAAAACAGTCATTTCTGTCTGAAGTTTCATTACATCACAACGATTACTGCACGCACTCATCGTTTGACGGTTTCACTATTGTCCACAGAAACACGGTAAAATTAATAATGCTGGAGGATTTGGCATTTGCCTTTCTAAAACGTCAGTCCGGATCAGACCCAACCAAACACAAAAGTAAATCCTAACAAAACGCCAGGTTTACTTTGAGTTTACTTTGGGTTTACTTTTTGAAAATGTGTGTCATGTTGGGGTTTACTTTGGATCCACTTAGGGTTAACTTAGGGTTAACTCGCGGTTTGCTTTTGGCTTTCTCTTTAAACATCTTTTATCTTATTGTCTCACTCTGTAATTACTACCACTTGTTTATTCCAAAGATACATTAAGCGTCTGTCTCATGGGTCTACTTCTGATCAGGGTCTTTGCGCTGGGTTTACTATGGGTTTACTTGGGGTTTAATCTGGGTCTGCTCAGTAAATCCCACGATAAACTGAGACTTAACCCGAAAGTTAAACCAGGGTTTAGTCTGAGTTTACTTTCTGATAGATTGGGTTTAATCGGTACTGTAAATAAAAGTAATAAAAAACAATGTTATAAAGTTAACTGGGATATGAATTTGGTTAGTACGTGATCAGATCTTTTGAGAAGCCCGTCGGGCTTCACATAACTTGATCACGTGACCAGCTTTTTTCCCCCCTTAATTTCAATATCAACAGTGAATTTATATTTTTTCATTATTAAAAGCTTTTGATGACACTTTTTGGGGTTGATTTTTATCAACTCTCTAACACATTAATTATGGCAAACCGGAAGTAAAACAGCGTTTGAACCTTAGCACAAATCATTTACGCTAACCAAAAAGTAGTACTTAAAAAAAAAAATCGATGAATCCGATGTGATGTATTAAAAAAGATAGTCAGACTTTGAATGATACGGACAATTTAGATATTTTAGATTTTAGATAGAGTTCGATTACGGCGGTAGCGTTTGGAATAAAAGACAGTCTATCAAATCAAAATATAGAACCAGTACATGCATAAACTAAACTTTATTGTTACAATTGTATTTGTTTGTTAAAAACTGCTTTGATATACTTTTCCAGAAATATTATCGATTACTGTTATATAATATACATCGTAAACTTTGCTGGCGTTAATTCTATCTTTGAATAATACACCACGTGATTAATATGGGGTTTTCTGTCTACAGTGCAGAATTCTTATTGGAAAGCCCCGAGAATTCATATTCGGAAAAAATATGTTTAATTAAATGTGAGTTCAAATAGAGCTAAGAAATTACTTGCCATGCAAAGTAACAAATTGTTGATGTATAAAAAAAAATTATAAATACTCCCGTCAGTACTTCAGTACTTTGATTTTACCATGCAGTGAACTGTAAGCGGTCGACGCTTGGTTGGGAGTACGCGTCCACTACAGCAGCAATGCTCGGCAATCGAACCTGTCAGCGTTGGAAAGATTCAATTCCCCATGGTCATAGATTCACCGCCTCATTGGGTAACCAGGAAAACTACTGTAGGAACCCTGACCGGGAGCCTAAGGGGCCGTGGTGCTTGACTACTGATCCGGCAAAGAGATGGGAGTACTGTGATATACCAACATGTGGTAAGACGGATAACGATGTTAACGGGTAACATTTTTCTATAAGTGTTCTATATGTGATAAACGAATATAATTCAGTTACCAGTTATACTTATGGAATGAACTTTTCTTTGTTTTTAAGTTGGAAAGGTTTCATGATCTTTATTTATAATATTGTATTGATTATTTAGATTTATTGTAGTGAATGAATCAAACACATTTTCTTTAAAATATAACTTGGTAGAGAACACAACTTTTCAATTCCCCAAAATATGATTTACCGATTTGAATTGTTTTTTTAATGGTTTAAAATAAATAATTTTTTTTTTGATGTGTTGCATTTAGGCACATATCATTGTGTTTTTTAACTAACTGATTTGTCAAATGTTTGTGTTATTTGGCTAAATGATTTGTCAATTTTTTTTGTTTTTTTTTTAATTATTTTGAACTCAATTCAGTAACACCACCTAATGAATGTTTGACGACTGCTGGAGGAGCAGACTATTTTGGCCATGTTAACACAACCATCAGTGGCCGTACGTGCATGCGCTGGGAGTCACAGTCTCCACATGGTCACGCCTTTTGGTTTGCCAAGGATCAAGGAAACTACTGTAGAAATCCCTATAAGGACGAGGCTGAAGGACCATGGTGCTTCACCACTGATCCTAATCAGAGATGGGAGTTTTGCAATGTCCCCTGTATGGTAGGCATTCAATAATTGTCAAAAAGCGTCTGAAATAAATTGTTACCAACTTTTTCGGGTTGTAAACTTTTAGGTGTGTTTAGGAAGCAGCTACAATCTAGGCTGTTTCGTGCATGTATTTTTCAAACTATTAATTAGCAATCCTAGAACAAAGAGATATAGAAAGAGATCAGATACATTTATTTTCGATAAACTAAGTTGTAATACAAATATTAATATACTTATGACTTCATGGTTGAAAGTAATATGTCGTGTGAATTTAAACGAAAAGCAATGTAAATATTCAATTACAAGAATCCAAAGAAATATAATTATTTTGGTAAAAGAGTAAAAATCAACAAGCATCAAGCATTCCATTGAAAGTGGAAAAAATATTTTTTGAAAAGCTGCTTGTATATTATTGATTTTAATCTACTTAACACAAAAACCCTGATAAACAATGATTTGTGTCATACAAAGGGACTGATATCCAAGGAAATTTATTTCCCTAGTTACGGGTGCACAAATCTTTGAAAATAAAACAATGATTTTACCTAAACATCTACGTAAATTATTCCTTTACATGATATTATATAGTATTTTGGTTTTTGTATTTATTATGAGACTGAGTTTTCCCAGTTTTAGGAAAAAATAAATTTTTAAAATATTTCATTGTAATTGTTGCCATGACAACAGGAAGAGAACATGCATTTAGACGCTTATCAATTTTCAAAAATTGCACATCTTTATCACTTTATATGCAAAATCTACCACTGCTGGAAAAATGAATTATGTATTTCTGTTAGTGATCATCTGTACTATATATATGCAAAATAAAATCCATAGGCAACGTTGAGGGAAAAAAGTTGTACAAGGTTTAAAAGTATATCAAATTTGCATTTTAAGCTTTTACACAGGGGTAAAGGTAACATTCAAACCAGGTATTATTAAATTGAATACATCATATTGTACCTTATTTTTAAAATATTCCATGGTTAAAGATGCACAATAAGTCAAATTTTCTATTTTATAAAGTTGTTTTTTAATGACATTTTAAGGATCATTCATTTTATCTAAAATTAGAAAACATGCACACACGGACGTAAAGGCAAATATAAGGTAAAATACTAATTTCATTTATAAATGAGGTATTTTACTCCTCAATGTGGTTGAATCATAAATTTAGTGAACATCTGTATACAAAACAATCATTTAAAATGTATTGTACCAAGAAAAACAAGGGAAGGAGGTCAGGCTTTAACCTCTGAGTTCATTTTATTTGACTTTTTTGTACTTAAAGTGCAATTCTCAACATAATGAAATATGACTTAGATATTCTTGTCAAAACATTTAAACAATAACATCATATACCAATATTGTTTTTCATTATATAAGTACTATAATGATGGTCAGAGTGAATATATAAAATAAATATATATATATCATATATATTTTGTTAAAGTTGCATCTTTCCTGACCTTTTTGTACTTAAAATTAGCCAACTTTTAATTTAAGTGTGATTTGAAATAAAAGCTTTCTTAATGTTTAGATTTCTTATGATTTCAATGCAGTTTTCTAAATATTTTTTTTTTTTAATTCATAAATAAAATATCATATATCAATGTTTAGAAAGAGGGCTTTAAATGTACAATTCTTACAAAAATGGCTTAAAATATTCCAGGTTTTTTCTTTGTATTTGAAGCAGTTAACACTGAAAGTCTATTACCATTAAAGCTCTCTGAAGGGTGCGTAATTATTTAAAATGACCTCAGTTTAGAAGAAAGACATGCTCTTCATCTCTATATGTAATATTGAATCTCCAGTCTACTCTAGCATGTCTAGGAGATTTCAAGTTGTTCTGATAAAATCAAACACCAATAAGATTATTTTTTCGGAGGGGGGGGGTGGAAGTCCATCATAATTCATTTTTCAATATGTATATTTAAGAAAAAACATTGCTGCATGAAAAAGTATGTGAAGAGAATGATGTTTTTCAAAAAGTGAAGGTCAGAAAAAGAAATCAAGGAGGTAACTTATTCCTCAGAAGGCAAAATATCCAATTTAGATGTTCATCTGATTATCATAAAGATTTTATAGTTGAACACAGTCACCAATAGTTTCCTTCTTTCAGTGATATCAGCCCAAATCGTATTTGGATGTAACAATAACAAATAAATGACAATAATTATTTCAGTTCAATTGGTCATATCCACCCCCTCCCAGCACCCACTCATGCAGGAATTTCACATAAGAAAAAGTGTCTCAAAAGAATAATTCAATCAACAATATGTTTATGCTTCCTTTAAGAACTGATGTACTAAGCCACATTTAAAATGAGTTCTCTCCATCTCCCTTATCGATCAGTAATTAAACTTTTTTGTCCTTAAGATGGGGAAATATGTTTTCTTCAAAATCTAATAATCAATTGTTTTACATAAAATTGAATTGGTCTTCAAAAAATTTAAATGATTTAATTTGTAATTAAAATCAAGGTAATTCAGAGAAATGTTTTGACAGTCAGATGATATAGATCGTACAGTAGCCTTAATATCAATATGTGAATTGTTGGTTTATATTCATATGCATGAATTTATTTCCTATTTAGTCTTGGTTTTGTCAATGTGATCAGGGCAGTTCAAATAGCTTGACATAAACCTGTATTACTGCTTTTACTGCAGAACTTGCTGAATGCTCTATCTAACATGGATTTCCTTCTTTATTTAACAATATAAAGTAAACACAAATAAAAAAAATCTTATGAATATCAACTTTAATTTTTACCATCATTTTTTTTTTGTACATTTATTCAAGATGAAATATTTTTCACTGAAAATAATTTAACAACTCAAATGATCAAGTGATAATAAATCATAATGCATCAGCATTGACATATGAACACATGTTATTTTCAAAAGTAGACAGAGTATAAGTCAGGCACACATTTGCTTTGAAATAGTTCAGAAAATACTTGTTTGTACCTTTGTATTCAACCCAAATATCCCTATATATAATTACATATAATTTTGAATTCTTTTTTATAAGATTTTTCAGTTTTATTTGAAAGCCAGCTCTTCTTTTCTGTGGATCAAAGTGGCTAACATAGCTGTTTATCTTCAAGAATGAAAGAAATTCTGCTAAAGAAAATCATCCCTAGTTTTAATTTGTTGCATTTGTTGGTCTGTTTTTTCACAATTGCACTTTCACCCTCTTCTTTTGCAAATTTAAATAGTTCAAGCATTGTCTCTGAACTGTCTGGTGTGAATATTTCAATTGTTATGTAGACATGGTAGATTTTAGTGTCCATCCTCGTTTAAGTTTATTCATTTGGCTTGAATGTGACACATTTTCTGTTTACAACCCACTAAGTTATCTGTAATAAAACAAAGAACCTGTTACAACTAATACACCTTTCCATTCCCTATTTAATTAAACTGTCTTGAAAACTCGTACAGTATAGTATTTTACTGTTATAATTCATTAAATATAGGTGAACAATCTTGACTTTTTCAAGCAATATGGTACAAATAGATGATTTTATGTGAATACAACATTGATTATCAACATATAAAATAATAAGAAGACTGATCAATTATTCACACAAGATACATTCAAACATGTACTTGTATACTACATGTACCAAAATACATGTAGCTACCATAGTCTATACATTTATGTTGATATATTTTTTTATTAAAAGTTTGTTATTGTCCTTGATGCACAAACACTATGTATACTAAGGAATCACGTATAAATTTTCTTTGTCATGTTTAAAATATTATTTATAATGTTGTGTGCATTGACATGTTAATCCGAATTTTCACGAAGATCTACAGCATCCACTATTTCTCCCGTTAAAGAAATGTTTGCTAGTAGAAAATAAAAAACCAGTAAAAGTTGTCACTTACCATGATAATGAACTAAATTAACACTTCTATAATCCAGAAACTAAAATAATCCATAGTCGTCTCACTTCAGCTCCTTAGAAATATTGGATGTAAACAATGTAAACAAAATACCGCTTTTACCTCTTTCGTAAGAGAGTCTTATCAAAGGGAGGTAATTAGAGTAAAACTTGCACGCTTCCAGGTGTATAAAATCGGCATTTATTTATAAACGGGTGACTTGCCTAAACATTTTTTAATTGATTTTTCTAGAACAAATGTCATAATATAAATATGTGGTGTTAGTTAACCTTGACATGGTTGTAGAATTTCATAAAAGTGCACTGAATTGACTGGTGTTTGCATGCAAAATTAACAAGATAAAACGGGTATAAATATCAAAGGATGAAGTAAATGTAAATTCTTAATGATGTTTAAATTACAGCAAAGTGTTTTGTAGTATAAAAAATTATTGATAGAGTTTTAAGATGATTTAACATAATATTGTCTTTGTATATACAAAAATGTTCATGTTAAAATGAAGTACAAATCAGTCAGTCTAAAAACACGTGGTTTCCATAGTAACAACACGAATAAAGAAAAAATACCCAAATATTTTTAAAACAATCTTCATTCTGATTATCTTAATATGTGTTTTTATCATTATTGTTTTTATGTCACTTTCCATATTTTTCACAAAATGCTTGATGCTTGTTGATTTTTACTCCTAAGAATTAAACACATGAAAACTGAAATAGAGTTGCCCTTATCAAATATTCTCGTATGAACATGTAAGATTCGGGTTTTTTTTTTAATCAGGACTTCCTCTGTCACAACTTGCTTTCCAAATTGCAAAAAAAAAAAAAAATTCAGACAGTTTTATATATGAGCTAGACGATCGACCATGTATATAATTAATCGAATAGAATATAGTTCATGAATCAAGCAGAATGGTGGGTTTTTTGGTGTTTCTTTTTAAATCCAGCTGATTTGTTTATAACTTATGCTATTCTGTTGTAAAACTCAGAAGTAGTATTGCTATATTTCATTTCTAAGAAGTATACCCGAAACGCTCTATGTCATATAACTAAAACTTTAGCACAAATAAATGCATGCTTAGCCTAAGCGATACATATGATAAATCATTCAAAGAATTGAGAGTACTGAACGCTGGACAATTACTAGATGCGTGTTTTTTACATTTATTTAACAAGAATGACTCATTTTTCTTTTTTCAATTGTATAGTCATTGTTTTTAACGAAGCAAGCATTTACTGAGTGTTTCTAGAATTCGACAGAGATACGACATTTTAATGCCATATATAAGGACTAAATATAACTGGATTATTTATTTAAATGTGAAATATTAATGCAACCTTTTCCAACAACTTGACAACTAGCTTGCTAATCACTTTCAAGTACCTTCACTTTTTTGATTTATTAAGGAGTATAAGTCTTGTATGATTATCACCTGATATAATTGCACTAATCAGTCTGGGCGGACTCCGAAAAAGGAGTAAACTCCGAAAACGGAGTATTTGGCACCGTCATGCATTGCGATTTTCTCAACTTCCTTTTTAACAGTCAAGTTCCGGTAAGAGTTACCTCCCGTGTCATTTAACTTCCGGTAAGAGTTATCTCCCGTAACAATGAACTTCCTGTAAGAGTTACGTCCCGTAGCATTGACCGCCATTTTGTTTCCAATGTAAATAACAAGAGTTGTCGTCCTTGATTCTGACGTCATTCAAGTAAAGTCAATTAAATTCATTAGAAGTTAATTGATATGATTATAATCGCCCGATCATTCGACTTGAGAGGTTTGAAAAAAAGAAAGAGAAAGAAAATCCAACATCATGGCATCTGTCAGGTGAGTTTTAATTAAGGTTTTCATGGTTTATTCAAAAGTAGTTTGAAAGGGACAAGATGTATAAAGATGTATAAATGCATGGTAACTTTTAATTAGTGTATTCGTCTAAGAAATGGAATAAAATTGCATTGTTAGTTTTTTTATTTATCTTTAATGAGATATTTTTACTAATGGATGGATTTATTAGTACATGTACTTGAAAATCTAAAATAAATATATATCACATCTTTGGATAAAAATTTTAAAAAGTACCGCAAGCAAGTTTTTGTAATTTTAGTTTCATCAGTATTCAGCGATTTAGTATTTATAAAAAAATAAATACGATTGTGGTGCATTGGTGGTGAGATAGGAGGAAAATGCTTTTGAACGGATAATGAGTTTTATTTTTTTTATTTGAAAGATGACATTTAAAAAAATTTCTTATCAAAATGCCTAACTGAACACACGATATAAATAATCAAATTTATTTAAGTTGTGTTTTGGGTAAAATAAATGGCAAATAGTCTTTTACAATAAACTTTCTGATGTGTTACAAGTAAGCGTTTAAAATTTGTCGGTCTGTAATCCTATACTGCAGTATTCTCAGAAAGTTTATTAATTAGGTTTATGAATACAGTAAATATTTTACTCTTAATATTGAAATTATATATATATTTTTAATATATGATATCTTTTGACCAAATATGCTGTTTTTTTTAATCATTTGTATGAAATCTTTGAAACCTTGTGTCAAGGGGTTGTAACTAGTGTGTGTTATGGGTATACCTGGAACACCCTCTGTCGCTCTCCCCACCCCTTCCACCAAACCTCCCCCCGAGGTGACAGTGTCAATTGGCTTCTGTTCATCTGTTTGTAGCATGTGAAAGGGGGCTATGGCGCCCTAGCTGTGGTGTCTATGTGGTTATTATCATTCACTTGATTGTGTTTGGTTGACTAAGTTTGACAAAGTTGCTGTATAAACAACATCCTTTGAACTTAAACTGTTTTGATTACATTTCCCAATTATATTGATTGCCTGCTCAATAATTTTGTGCATTTGTAATTATACACTCTTAAATTTCTATGACCATGACCAAAAAAAAAAAACACAACAAAAACATATCAATTAAATACAGTAACTACAGTAATTTGACTATTTAAAAAACCTTTATCATTACAATAATAATATTTAATATAAGATATAAGACCTTTTAAGAGGTAATGGTGTAAAGGTTTTTAAATTGTATTTGATTTTTTATTATAAACAATTACTTTAAGCATCATTTTGTTTAAAACATGTATACTCCATCAATTCTTTTTGTAGATAAGTCAATTTCAACATATATATCAGTACATTTTATAAAGAAAAAATTCATAATCTTGCAATATAGGTAAAACGGTGTAATGAAGGGATGAATTGAATGAATTGAACATATTTTATTGAATAAATCAAAAGGATAAGACACAAGTTCTAAAACTTAGATAGTCCTCTCCTAGTAATGAAATTTTATAAATATTGCCATACATTGAATATATTGAAATATTGAATATATTGAATACACATAAATATACATGAATAAACAATCTACTGCATATAAAATATCACCTTATAAATTCAAACATCTTTTGAAAAACGACCACATTCACTCAAAAAAATTTGCACTGTCTTGAAAATTTCAGTGTTTTGTATATTTGTCAACGAATCATCCCCCCCATAATAATAAATGTGCATCTATAATGTGTACGTAACTTAATGTCAATAGCTTATTCATTAGAGAATTCCGAGCTCTTGTATACTTTTTACAGACAAAAAACAAATGGTATGCATCTTCTGATAAGCCACACGAACAGTTTGGACTGGCTATTAAGTTACAGCGGAATAAGTCAGAATTTAAAATACAGTTGTGTCTCAAACGTGTATGTGTTATGTTTAAAAATCTTTTTCCAAATGAAAGATGTTTCTGGGGCTTTACCGTATCATTGTATAAACATTTTTTGAATATTTTAATAGAGGTTGCCTCCCTTGTATTAAGACTTAGGGCATTCCATCTCCTGACAGTATCAGGAATAAATGATTTATTAAATAGTTCTAATCTAAATTTTGGAACAGAATAATCAAGAGAGTTTCTAGTTGTGTACCTTGAAACACTGCCTCTTGTATATGGTACAATGTTTTGTATGTAAGTAGGTACTAAGTTATTGTGTTATTAATGAAGGGATATTGAACAATTTAAATCATTTAATTTAACTTTAATGTGTATTGCTAGATAATAATGAAAGTGAAACATTTAAACATATTTTATTGATTTATCAATTGGAAATCCCTTGAGACTGTAGGGTTTCCCAGCCAAGTTCAATATATAAGATACTTTTCGAAGAGTTAGCTCTCAACCCTGTTATTATTCTGGTTGCCTCTGTTTGTACCTTTTCAAGCAATATAGAGTTTCCTTGTTACAGTTGCCCCACACAACATCACCAAAATTTATTATTAGGTCTGATAGAAACCATATATATTTCATCCAGTGTTTCTCTATCAATTCTATGCTTGAGAAATTAATCTTAATATATTCAACCCTTTGCATGCCTTTTCATAAATACCATTAATATGACTACATCAAACACCATCAGACTGGTAATAACTGAATGTGAATTTAATAACTTGATACGATAGGCAAGTTTCCTCTTGTATCCCCATCTAATTTTGGATTTTCCAAATAATTAACCTGTTCATCATGACATGATATGTCATGTCATTATAAGGATCTACTTTCTGAAATAATGCATACAAACAAGAATTTTAAATTAGATTTATTTTTTCAAATTGCAGTAATTTGAAAACAAAATAGCTGAACATCAGTTGATAGCAAAGATCATATTATAATCAATAACAATAAATAAACTCCAGAATTCCCTTCATATCAGATTTTAACATGATATTATATCACATCTATCTTAGTAACAATCGATAAGATATAGGCCTAATGTATATATAATTATATATATATCAAACATGATAATGGCCAAGAGCTGCAGAAAACTCTGAGATTTCTCATAATTCATCATAAATGTCATTTAAATGACAGTTTACACAAATGACAGTTAACACAAAGTTATACTAATTGAAAAAAAATAAGATTAACCTATCCCCAGATACAAGCATTTTCCCCATTTTTAATCAATAATTAAAATAAAAACTCTAATTGAAAATTATGGCCATTAGCATGATAAATAAAACAATGAAAACATGGCAACAAAAAGAAAGAAACTCTTGACTATATCAATTACTAAACATGCTGAATTCACACACTGTTGACATCACCTTGAATTTTAAATTGTTGACAGACAACAAAAATATTACAAAACATTACAATAACATCACATCTATCGTTATATTCTAGGAACCAGAAACATTACATAGAAAACAAAAAACAAAGGTACACGGCGAAAAACAAGCGCAAGGACACCCTTATCAACAAGTGCCATGAGTTTGCCTCCCTAACTGGCTGTTCAGTGTTTCTGAAAATTGTGGACAACGAGTGCAAGAAATCAAAGATATATGCTACTGATGACATTTATTACGAATTCACGACAACGGGGATTCAGCCTACACGCAACGAAAAAAGGTGTCATCCTTCAAAAGAAACGAATGCTCTGAAAGAGGTCCCACCATTCAACGGAGAGATGCCACCCAAGCCTTCACCACTTAAAGTCAGGAAAGAGACAAATGTTAAGGTAAATGCTATCCTGCCAGGACAGTTGAAGTCCCTTCCTATGTTTTACGAGGAGACCAGCTCGGCAACTGGGAACACAGCATCTGTCACCATAGGAGACCAGGAAACAGATTCGACTGGAGAGGCTGACATAAGTGAAATTCTTGGTAAACTTTCACAGGCCACTGATGAACAATTTGCTAGGGACATTCTAGCCCATGCTGATGAGGAACTGCCAAACTTATCGACAACAAGTGTGGAAAACGAGTTCAGCACCGAGAAAGCAACGCCACCACCCAGGGGCAAGACCACCTTGACCCAGGAACAAGCTTCAACACCTAAAAAGGACAGCATTACCAAATCTTTGGAACATTCATACAGTGCTGTGTCTTCTCTTACTGATGATGTCAACCTCACTCTTGCAGATCAAGAAAACCGTGAGCTGGAAGAAGATGACAACATGGCCAGGTGTGTGTACTGTGAAAAGTTTTACAAGGAAGACAATTCCAGACGGTTGTGGATTGGTTGTGATGGGCCATGTGCATCCTGGATGCACAAAACCTGCATCCCCAAGCACCTGAGACCTGGACACATGCGAAAAAGTGAAAAGTGGTTGTGCTTTGACTGTAAGCTGGACTGTTAACAATTCAGTGGACGTGAATATCAAACTAAAAACCATGGCAACACTTAACAGTGACGTTTGTTTCAGGATTGAACATTTTTTGACTATTTATTATTGACACTCACAAAAGTCCTTTTAAAAGTGACATTCAGTGAATCTTAAGAAAGTTATTTATTGACGTAAGTTTTCATAAATAAATCAATGTGATATGAAATGTTGCAATAAACTAATAGTTTAACATCACTTAAAATTCTGTCACTTTGTTTCAACCTGACAAATATGAGTAAATAAGTAATCATAAAACGAAAATGAGAAAAAAAAAAAGGTCAACGACAACATGTATAAAAAAAAATACTCTTGATTAAAAAAAAAAAAACCAGCAACACATAAACATGATAAAAGTAAACAAAAATGATAAAATCAATTTTGAAGAATTTAAGTTGCACAGACAATAAGGAACATAATCCTTAAAACAAATCCACAGAATTACAAATCCTCATGTAAGAAAAGTTCATCCTGTTGTGCACAAACATCCAACACAATGTCATGGAATTTTAACAAATCACTCTTTTTCACTTTACACAATGGCATCATCTTTCTAAACTCCGACGTAAGAGAGTCTTTCACATCCACATTCACAATGGTAGCCAACATGTTTGAAGTGATGTCACATATTTCGCTCTTGGTTCTGTTCGAAATTAAACATTTCTCTGTTCGCTCCTTCTTAGTCACATACACAGGTTCTTGTGGTAAATCATCATTCTGTGAGTCTACGAAAGTCTTGTCGAAATATTTCTTGCGCAAGTTTTCTGCACGGACCGTAATTTCCAACAGGGATGGGTCAAGCTCTTCTGAAGTAAGGGAAACGTGACACACATCTTCTTTGCAGGGGTCCTTTAAGTACTTCTTTGACCGTAATTGGGCACGCCAAGCCAAAACCTGTGCACTCAAATCAGGCTTTGATCTTGCACCAGTAGATTGTTGACTCATGGTTCTGGTATTTGCTGGGGTGCTCATCATCTGTCTTGCTTTGTTACGGATCTGAAACAGTGAGAATATAATGTAAACTGCTATTGAATAAACCATAAACACTTTAGAAGAATTAAACTAAATAAATACAACAAATTATTACATACATAAATTTTTCAGGCATAGAGTTTTATTTAGGTCTTTGATTACTATTATTACAAATACACTGCCTTCAATAATTTTGAGTTAATGTTCAATTAATCATCTGAACATGAAGAATTCTTATCAAATATAATTGTCAATTGGCCAGTTCTGTGACCAGTACTTCTTGTGAAACAGTGCCTCTTGCCGGCCATATTGAAAGCTCGAACATGATCAATACTTACTTCTTTAAGATGTTCTAAATTTCTGGTTACACGTAACCAATCCTCTCCTGATGGCACACCTCTTGGCATCCAGGACTGCACATCTTTATTTACAACCTCAGCTTTGAAATCCAAGCCCTCTCCTGTAAAATTGTTGTAATATATATATTTAGACTGTTTAACACCACAAATGTCTACATTAAAGGAGCATGGTCACAATTTTGGTCAATTTGTTTTTTCAATTCTAATGTTTTTAATGCTTCAGTAAGGCATTTTTTATTGGGAACCAAAATTTGACTGTCATTCATTGAGTTATAAGCAAGTTACAGAGCTTACAATTTTTTGCTATAAAGTAAACAAAGTAATTGTCAGAAGTAAAAATTCTAGTTTTAGACTTAAAATGAATGTGTTAAAAGTTTAAAAAATATTATTTATGGTTTAAAAAAAATAAAAAGATAAACAAATCAGCTTGAGAAAGATTTTTAACAGGCATATTGAACCTGTGTAAACAAAAACAGGGGACAAGCGCTGTTTACATGACAAAGAATTATAAGCCATGTATCTTGCTCATACCTCTACACCTGACTCTCAAATTTTAGATGATCATTGGAAATGCATTTCTAAAGCATTGTAAGTAATACAAATAGAATTTGACAAAAATCGTGACCATGCCCCTTTAAGGTGGCTCACTACATTTGGAAATAGTTTATAAAATCAGCAGATAATAACTGCTGATAAATGATACATAACATGATGAATAAGAAGTATATAAGTCTTGAAACTTTAACACCTAGCTGAGCTCAAATTGACTTTTAAAAAAATATTTAACAGAACATATAAATCGTCTTTTTGTGACAATAGTGTAAATCTTGATGTAGTAAAGTAACTTTAAAAAGTTGAGGGTAGTCAAGTGGGTTTGGAGGGTGATTCAGTTCAATGAAATGCATTAATCTAAATGCTTCTTTGCATGATTCAATTGTTACAGTTTTTTATTTACCTGATTCTCCATCCTCTGATAGACAAACTGCTTCTGTCTCGTTGTAAAAAGGCAACAGCTCCTCCGGCACAGAGTGTCTTTGAACTGCCTCCATCATTTCGATTTCCTGGTAATTGGGATGGTGCCTGGCATGAAACAATGGAGCAAAAACTGCTTTGGATGAGGCGATCCTATCTATATCTCCCACACGTAGGCCTGTCCTGAAATTCTGTAGGGCTTCTAGGTATGTCAAGGTCATGGTCCCTAAATAGATGTAGTTAGGATTTCTGGCCTCTGTCATCATGTACTTCAGAAATCCAGCTGGGGTAATTGCGTTGTTCATCAGTATTGACTGCCGGACGTAGGGTACCATGAGTTCTTGAAGATTCCCTTCATGAGGTATTTGGAGGAGTGTCCAGGTTTTGTGGTGGTCGGAACACTTCTTGGCCGCACGTTGGGCGTTCTCGGATCGAAATCCCATGACTCTGGACAGCTCAGAGAAAAAAACATCCCAATTTAACTCACCAAAAGTCTTACACATGTTCATCTCGAAGTGCCCATTACCTGGACGTAGGATGACCCAGTCAAATTCAAGAAACTCTTCCTCCTCCAGATCTAGATGCAATGATGTATGATGTTTTCTAAAATCTTCTTTAGAGTTGAAGGAGTCGGAGGAGCCTGGACAGAGTTTACATCTGTATGTGTTCTTGATCACTTGTTGACAAAGTCCAAAAGGTAATCCATCGCAAACCACAAACAGCCACTCTCTATCACCTTCTCTTGAGTACTGTCGGATCCCTGCTTGTAAACCTATCTGTCTGAGGATGGCTCTCGCGGAGTTGTAGGAGTTTGGATTCACAAAGCAAGGATCACTCAGTGACAGGACTGGAATTCTGTCTGGGTTTTGGCTGGCAATGGGTTTACTGTGTTGTTCTAGGTTCCCTTGGATAATGTATTGCCCACATCCAGTGTCGATGGCAGTCATTCGCACCTCTGACATCTTTCGGTCGACTGACATATGCTTCTTGGTTGTAAAAGTCCCAAAACCATCTGGATCTGCACTGGATAATTCAGCCTGCTTTAGATTGGTTTTGCATCTTTCATTGCCGCATATTCTTTTCGATCTGGCATTGATGTGTCCACAGTTACAGCACACTTTCGTTGTTTCTTCGATTCTTTGTCTCTCTACTTCAACGTCTACATTGTCTTCAAACATCCCGGTGTTCTCCGTCTGCTTCTGCTGTGATACTACAATCTGCAGGTTCTTGGCCACGGTGCTGTAAAGCTGTTTGTAGTGCACATCTGATACTTCCTGGGGCATGTCTCTCACCCATCGTTTCAACTTTTCGGCATCAAAGTTCCAAAACTTTGGCTTCAGGTTTACCTGGCGTTGCAAGCTATAGGACGGGTATTCGATTTGGCAGATAGTTGTAACAACAGATGATTGAACTTTGTTGTTAACTTTAATCTTCCAGGAACGTCCTATTACTTGATTGTTGTCAAATATGGCAACACAGTCATTTTCTGGATAGGGAAGAGGTTCCATGGATTGGTTCGACAGCCAGTCCTTCACAGCATGGTAATGACCATATGGCCCACTATCCCCCAAAAGGTTAACAGCCTGCTTGCTATTCGTGGCGTTGTACATAAGCAACTCAGCTATGTTAAGGGCGTCCTTAAAAAAATAGCGATATTTATCACATGAAATGTTAGCCTTTGAACAATCTTGGTATTCTACTCCAAAAATTGTTAAACAAAGTGATATTTTAACGATTATACAAATTAAATAATTTGTTATCGCATTAGCAATTTTTGAGTCTCTTGGAAATACCCTGTCACGTGATACTGCTAAAAATAGATGAACCAGGAATAATACCAAAAAATGCAAAGTGCAAGGGCATAACATAAACAAATATAGTTATTTCTGTTTCTAACTTGTAAAATGAACCTTCAAAATTTTGAAAAGTGCTGGGAGCTTAAAATATTCAAGTAAGAACAATTATTAAATTCAATGTAAACAGTATATGAACAGCAATTTACAGGGATTTCCCGCAATTAACGCTTATTTATATCAAATGCGTAGCGATTTCATACAGCTCCCAGCACTTTTTGATATAATGGGGATACAATGGTAAGACATGGAAATTTTGAATATATTTGATCAAGTGTATGCCCTTGCACTACTGCATTTTATCTGACCCATTTCACTTTCAGCGTCATTTGCGTGAAATTCAAACGCAACACTGACTAAGATCATGATTTTAATTTCATTCTTAAAATAATTAAACGCTGTGAATTTCACTAAAATAATGTTAAAATGTTGTTTCTGTTCACACCAATCATCATTACAAAATTGTTGAAATTGGAAAAAAATAATTTCATCAGTTGCCTTTATTGGGGGGGGGGGGGGGGGTTGTAAGTGATGAGTTTGTAATTTACACATTTATGTTTCATAATAATTTATGTTACTATGCTGGTGAATAAATTCTTTTAATGTATAATCAGGTTTACTTGTATTATAATTGATATTTTAGTACTAATTAAAGAAAGCAAGAAGAAACAATATATCAATATAATCAAGAATTTATTTTAATAATCAACTTTACAAATACTATAGAGATTGCTTTTCTGTGACAAACTGTTCAACAAGACTAGTGTTTTCTGATTTTTAGTATTTTTCAGTCATAATGTGGAATTTATGGAAATTGACAATTCTTCTTGCACACTACATGTTCTTCTCTTCTGTCTTTTTTATATTAGGATGTAGTCCAGTTGATCAGAAAACCAATACCTGAAATGATGAATATATATCAATTTCAAATTTCATTTCAATAGATTAGATATCAATGCAAATTATTATAATAGGTTACATTAGTATCATTATCAAAATGATATTTAAAAACAACAAACTATACATGAAGTTGAAGTTAGTGAGTAAAAGAAATATTTATATAGTACCTACTTTTTATCAACATCCCAACAAGTGTTTTCAGTGGACCATCTACTGCCTAAGTGACCCTGAAAATGAATAATGTGTCATAAATAGCTAGCTATTGTGTTAAAGATAACATGAAAATGAAACATTTCTCTATTATTGGGCTTTTTAATGGCGGTTTCAATTTCGGTGATATTACAACAGGCATAATCAAATGTTTATTCTTTAAAATGTGTGGAAATTCAGTTTGAACACACTTTAATTTTGTCTTAAATAAAATTAATTAAATCTTCATAAAAGAAAACTGAATAAAATAACACATTTCGATTTACTTAAACAACATTACAATCTTGTCTATAATCATCATATTATCATTCCAGATCCTCACAGTAATCTTTGTAGTGCTAGCACATACAGTGTTTGGCCATGGACTTTTTATTGTGTACTTTGAACATGGAGGAAATGCAATCTAATGTTATCGCGATATGAGACCAGTAAAAAGCTACAATGAGTCTCAGTGCTCTTTATGATCAAAACTAGCGAAACGCAGAACAATTACTTTGCCTGACTGAGTCACCAAACTGATGTTTGAACACAATATTACATGAAAAACAAATGTAAACAAGTAAACAAAATCGAAGTCGAGGAATTTCACTTCGTTTCCGTTCCATCCGACAATATTAAATAATATAAAACAATATCTAGTGGAAGTACAGATAAATCCTACCTTGTTCAGTTGAATCCTATGCCGATATCTGTCCACGCTGGTTGTAAACGAGTTAAATTCCGAGATGTATCACTGAATTCCACATGTTTATTCTGATCACAGCTGCAAGCGCCGATGTGACGTAGTCAGCCTCGACACGTCATCAGACGACTTAGGAATTTCATGATTTCGCAAGATATAAAGAATAGTTTATGATTTTATTTGAGTACACCTTTCTTGAACCATTCAAACCCAATAATTAATCATATTCATTTTGGTAGATGTTTGTTAATTACCGAAATAACCATATCTCGTAAAATCTCATGAATAAGGGGCGGGGCTTATGCAAATTTTTCTAAATCACACGTGGTAGAATTCTTAGACCTTCCTTAACATAGCTGAGAAGTTTTCCATAAAGCACAGGGAGAGAATTGTGTTTGGATGAAGAAGGTGCACAAAGTATTCAGCAACTTTGGCTTTCTGGTATAAGTCGGGATCTCTCCTCTTCTTGCCAATTGTAAATCCCTCTAGTAGACAACACAAACTTGGATCGAATGATTAAAAGTATGTCTCTAAATCCAATTTCTTTAAGCCTTCTGCACTTTTGTGTTCTTGCTGCTTAGGTATAACTGTACTGCTGGCTAGTCTCTGTCCAACTTCAAACACTATCTTCTGGAACTCCTCTTCCCCCATGCCTGCTATGTCTGGTTCACTGCTAACTTCTTGGTCTCTGTTGTCAGGGATGTCCAGCAACCGCCTCCTTTTAGGTCTCTTTGGTGTCTCTGATGCGTAGTCATGTTCAAACAGAGGGGACGTTTCAGAATTAACAATCCTATTGGGATACAGAGAGTACAGCAGATCCAGGCAAAATTGACACACTAACACTTGAATGTTTCCCCTTGTACGAATCTTTTTCCCGTTTAAACTTTCAAACGCAGTTCTCTCGCTGACTTTAACTCGTTTCAAGGTGGAAATATCACTGTCACATCCATTGTACTGATTCACCCACTCTGCATGAAGCAAATTTCTACACTGTTTGTCCAACATAATGACATATTTCTCTGTCCTTATTTTGAACTCCTTTTGTTTTCACAGGCAAGATTTAGATGTCAGTAGAGGCTCCGCAAAAAGATGGTTGAGGAGGATACGTCAACTCCACAGGACAGAAGAGACATCATCAAAACCTTTGGTTTTCATTTCAACGGTGAATGGGTAAGGAAAGTTAATCTGTAAAGAAAAATCATTGTTAAACAAATCCCTGTTTAAATAGTGTATTCACAAATAAACATCTTAATCATTTTTAAAAATACTAAATATCATCTCTGTCTCCATATGTGTTGTATTTATTCCAAGTTAATCCTTTAGTTTTTGGTGTTTACCCCTTAATTAATGATCATGATTATAAGGACAACTATAAAAACATGGAACTAACTAATTGTAATGTTTCACAAACATATATTTGTCAATGTCTAATATGGTCACATAGACATATAGAGTACTCAACACTGTATCTGGTATATAACATTTTGTACATGATGACACTGGTATTACTAATTTAATAAGCAGTCATTGCTTAATTTTAGATATCATCAATTTCGTGCCACACCACCCACAGGAATCAACTTCCCCATGACAATTGAGCCAGAGACCAACAATCCCTATGACAGGTTTGCTTGTCTTGTTAAAGCCCCATCCCAGGACCATCTTCAAGGAAGATACTTAGAATTCAGTGGCGTCACCTTTGGAAGAGTGCCTAAGAACATTTGCAATGTCATCAGTGTGGATAAGAGAAAACAGATTCTGTTGCGAGCAAGATGTGTCTTTCTAGGACATATGGTGCATGACGGCCAACAGAGAGGAGGGGGACCAAAACTGGTGTGCATGTACCTTCTGGAGTACAAGAACAATGTGAACATTCATGAAGTAGGAAATCACCTTAGAAGATATGTCAACGAGGACTTCATTTTTATGTGAATGTTTGTGTCTGAGCATTGAAAAGGAAATATTTAGACTTTGACTGAACAAATTCATCATATTCATTAAGTGAAATGGAATAATCTGCTTTGTATGTGTGTCAGTCAAACATATTTGTCAATATACAGACAAAGAAATTAAAGAAAAATTTTAGAATCTCATTTTTGTTCTTCTCATTATTTTAAAAATATTATTTAGGAATCACATTTTTTCTTCTCATTAATAAAAAAAAAATGTTAGGTACATGTTTTGTTTCCAGTACAACTTTTCTCACTATTGTAATATCATAATTTTACAGATATAATTTAAATCGACAGAATAATAAATTTCATTTCTTACCAAATTTTACATCCCGGTTCAGTTTGTTAAATTTTTATAATTTTAAATGCAATTGGACTTTAATTTGGTATTTTTTAAATTTTTCTTTAATTCAACAAATGACCAGTGGTTAATGCAATTAAAATTTAAAAATTGTTTATCAATTTAAGTATTATTATATTTTCACTAAGATGTAGTTATTGAAACAAACAATAAAATAATATGTTTTACGGTGCGACCGTTGGGGCGAGCACAGCATGTGATCAAACAATGAATTATAATAAATTAATAAAATAAAATTAACAACGTGAAATTTGAATGCCAAAAAATAAAACATACCTATTTTTCAGTAAATTTTCATTATTCATAGTTTATAAGATTTGTTATAATTATTTATTTATATGTCGAACAATAGTTTAATCTCAGATACAATGTTGTAAATAATAAAGATTTTAATATATAAATATTCATTGCACTGCATCTCCTCTTTTAAAGTGATTGTGATTATGATTGATTGATTGATTTCCCCCTTTTTTTTTGCAGTAGACATTTTTTCTTAAACTTACATATAAAACTTGACTCATCATAGAGCTCCCCCCATGCTAAAATTTTTTTCATTTTTGTCAATTTATACATAGAAAATCGACTTACCATGGATTTGCCCCTCCACTTAAAAAAAAAAATTAATGTTTAATTTTATTTTTAATTTACGCTTAAAAATATTTGCTTATCATGTTAAAAGAACATGGTGTTGTCCCCCCCCCCCCCCCCCCCCCCGCATGTAATAAATGGAAGTGAAAATAAAGAAACCATTGAACTGCTAAAGAGCTGAAGGATTAGAATTTTCATGATTTATTTTTCTTTTTGCTTGCAAAGATTTTTTGGATGAGGCTGCCATCGACCCACCCACCCCCTTTAAAAAAAGGCGCTGCTACGTATAACGTTACGTTTCAGGAAATTACCGTAATTATAGTGAATAAAATATTTGTGAGCATTCATCCAAATTAGTGCAATTTACAACTGTTTCCTGTATCTGAAGAAATGTCCTTATTCGTCAGCTGTTCTTTATCTTAGCCTTTGCAAGATTTTAAGAGGATTTTGGTCATTTCAGCAGATTTAGAGTAATTTCCCCTTATCAGTGCTTATTGTGACGTCAAAGCTGACGTTGGTTAAGTGTCGTCTTACTCTTTAAAACTCCCCTGAGAAATAAAAGTATGCGAAGTATACTGTTTTATTTACTTAAAAAGCATGATGTTCTTAAAATTACACATCTTATAAGCTTTCCAAAGGTTTTACTTTGATTCTCGGGAGAACGTGATGTTGGAACGTGAGGTTGGAAACCATTGGTACTATGAATTGTGGGTCAAAATTTACTGACTCCGAAAAAATATATCGGATCAATGTGTAAACGTTTGTGACGTCACACGATTGATTGAAAGTGTACTGAGGTGAACTTTAGAGGTAACACTGACTGTATGTCGCTTACATCGTTATTGTTTTTACTGTCTAAATTTGTCTTGCTGATTCTCGTGAGAGTGTGAAGTGATAAAAATTGCCATGATTACAGGGAATTATTGGGACGATTAAAACGATGCATTACTGGTCCGATTTACTGACGCCAAAAAAATCCGTTGAATGAATGTGCAACTAGTCCGAATTTTCTATTCACACACGCCTTGCCGGTAGAGCTCGCTTCGCGCCGGCGCTGCGCGCCGGCGAGCTGCGCTCGCTATAATATTAATTATTAGTATTATAGTATTAATTAAAACAGTTCTCATTTAAAATTCAACTGGCAACTAACTCATATATTAAAAATCTGTGCGAAATGAATGGTAACACTGCCCCCTTTCACTGTTTCACAATTATTGATAGAATATATCAGAAATATTTACTAGATATTTTTTATTACCAGTAAAAAAAAAAATGAAGTACACATTTCAAATAATATATTTTACCAACTGTTCTAAACAACTAAATGATGTTTAAAATTGAAATTTAGAAGAAAAAAGAATTAATTATCCTTTTTGGGCGTTTTATTTTTATTTTACTCACAATTTTTTAAAAGGGTATTTCCTAAAAAAAAATAATCAATTTAATTTTCTTTTAGACCTTTCATTGCTTAATATTTTTTTTCTGTTTTTTTTTTTTTTTTGGTTTTTTTTTTTGGGGGGGGGGGAATTTCTGTTATTTTCATATTTTCATATTTTCATATTAGAAACTAAGAATTGTTTGCTATCTATGAAAATATTGGTGAAGAAAAAAAATAAATAATCACAAAAAAAAAGAAATTTAAAGACCTTAATAATATCAAACAAATTTAATAATTTAATAAAAAGACTTTCTAAATGATATAAAAAAAAAAATTAATTTATATTATTTTTCAAAAATTATTGCAAAAAAAAATTGTTGTAAATTACCAAGTTTCATTCCAAAAAAAAAAATTAAAAATAATTCTATAAATTCAAAAAAATTATACTTAATACATAAAAATAAAAAAAAATGATATTGTAAGTTTTATTTAATTTTTTTTTTAATAATAAATAAATAAAAAAAAAAATAAAAAAAAATTAATAACAATAGAAATTGACAAAATTTTATTTAAAACAAAAAATGTATTATATGTATTATACATAATTTTTAAAAAAAAATTATAAAAAATTAACATAACTTTTATTTGCTTATAAAAAAAAAATAGGCACATTATAAACTTTAAAAATCAGGTGCTTGTTCTGGAAGTGAGACCCCCCAAAAATCAGCTTTGTGTCAGTGAAATAACAACTCTTTAAAAAAAAAAAACAAGGTCTTTAGACATGACCATAGACTAAAAAAATCAAATAATTAAATTTAAAAGTAAGGTAATCATACCATGCATCTTGGATGGAGAAAATTCGAACGGACAATAGATTTGTGATATTTACCCACAAGAAACTATTTAAAATGCAAACAAGTATCTCTGAACACACTGAGAGGGGTTTTAATTTTTCCTTTCACTGAGTAGAAGAATACCATAGTGATAATCATGATAAAATATGATCAAAATCAATACATGGGAAAGCAGAGATAATTCGCAAATTCTACCTTCATCAAGTCATGCATATTGATCTTCTAGAAACTATGGGGAGTTTATGCAAAGTTTATGCAAAGTCATATCAACATTTTGAAAGAAGTAAATGCCTTGTATTATGCCACTGGCGTTATTTTGTACATAATCATTGCAAATTTAGAAGAAATTTAACACAGTATGTACCGCGTGATCGTCACCCATATATCGTCGACTTTGAAGTCAAATAAATCGAAAATTGCCAAACCAACCTATATTTTTGCCAAATACGTTTCATGTAAACATATCTAAAGAATCATTCTAAAGTACTTACAGGTCTGCATACGCAATATTCGCTTTGCACGAGGATATTTTCCAGGAGCCTTGTTTTCCAGTGAGAAGACGAACGTTGAACCAATCTGCGCATGCGCCGAACTCCTTTTTCGGAGTTTTTTTTCATTTGAGCTACCAACTTCCGTTTACTCCGTTTTCGGAGTCCGCCCAGACTGCTAATGTGACTGTAACTAACTACCCGTTTTTATTGCAAAGGCATCTTATAAAAGGAACATAAGAAGTGTTAAGTCTAAATTAAAACAATAACTCTTTTTTACAATTGTTTACGTTGCAATCTTATGATAATATTCTTAATTTGCTTTTGTCATGAAGTATTGTTGAATTGTGATACATGTATAGCATGAAGATAATTATTAATGGTTTAATAAAACAAAATAACCATAAAAACAAACAACAAAAAGAAAGAGCGAAACACACCTTAACTTGTTTTTTATATTTTCAGACGTACAGAGTAAATGACGATTCTCACAAATCCTGATGAACCATATTAAACCGTAGAAGGCACAACAAGTGACCTTAATTCAAGCTGGATGATAGAAGAATTTGGATTCTTTTTGTAGTTTCATGTTTTGAAATATTCAAACATGTTCTTTAATAGATTAGTATTTTTAGCAGATAGATTTTAATAAACTTATATAATGCAGCAAATAGAATTTTTAATAGTTTTCTTTATATATTGGTGTATCTTTTAAAGAAGTACTTTATTAAAATATTTAACAGTCAAAATTTAACCATGTTTTATATTTTTATCTGAAGATTTAATAAACACTGCAAATAAGTGTCAGAAAAATGACATTTCAAACATGTTTCCCCTATGACAACTTTTACTAAGAAAGAAAAAATGATGTTGGTTTCCTCAAGAGAGATAGAGAAAATGAGAGAGAGAGGGGGGTAAAAAAAATATAGAAGGAGAAAATGATGAAAATGTAAACATCATTAAATATATAAACAATAATAAAAAGTCAGTCGATCTGTTGATTATAAATCCATTTGTGCAGCCAAGATTTAATTTAATTGATGAATTACACCATGTTTATATGCTTTCATTTAACAATGCAGAAATATAAGCTGTACGTAGTTTAAATACATGTGTAGTCATGTATTATTAAGAAGCCTGCAACTGATTTTAACTAGAAGATATCAATTTTTAAAATCCAAGTTATAACACAAGCAAACGGAAACAATTGTAAAATAAAAATAAAAATTATAATGGGGTTTTAATACGCATTGCGTTTTAAGAAAACTATGCATATTCTAAAAAATCATATCAGTGTACGAGAATTTGGTTTTTTATGGCTATCAGTAAAGAATGCTAAATCCTAACATTTGTTCCCATTTAAATCTAATGTCGGTTCTAACCAAAACACACCGTAAAACAACGGTTACTATAAGTAGATATCAATAACAGAAGCAAGTTGATTAATGTGACGTATATTTATCATAGTAAATAAGTAAAGAAAATCCGGTCGTCACTATTCTAAAGGTTAAAGCAAATCCCAAGCCGATTAGCGAAAATTAATACGTATGTGCTATCCATTTAAATATAAATATATATCATAAAATATACAAATCAGTAAATAGTTCAATTAAAATTTTTGAAATTAAAAAAAACAACTTTTTTTTTTACATTTTACGTAATGACCAATACACCTTTACTTAAAACACGTACATTGATTACTTTTTTCATATTTCATAAACATGTGCCTAAGGATATGTTTTTATTGAATTTAACTCAGTTTGTTTGTCCATTGGCTTAATGAAAGCAAGGTTAATTGCTAAAAGAAAAAGATGTGATCTAGTGGTTAGGATTTCTGTTTTTCACCCAGGCAGCCCGTGTTCGATTCCTGGCATTGCAACGACTTTCATTTTAGAACAGTGTTTTGAATGGTAAGTTTTATGAAAAATAACATTGTATTGCACTTGTTTTTCACCTCAAATGATAATTTGATTGAAAATTTACACTGTAATTACAGTGACATATTTTAAATAGATTGATAATTCAAAATGACATTAATATTATACTATAGTCTGTCCCAAGATATTTTGGATTCACGTTTGGACGATTTTTAATAAAAATACACTTACCTGTGAAAGAAGTGCAATTGAAATAGTTGAAAGGGATATTTTCCAAGATAATTTCATTGACACATTATCATCTTTCACTCGGAAAAATTCACAGGAACGAAAACAGATTCCTTACGGAGATTTATAATGGGGAATGTTTACATATTTTCTCCATTCGGAATACACTCGGAATACATCGCGCAATATTTCAACGTTATCATCCGGGCTTGCTGCAATGCAAAATCTCCATAGACATCACATTTTTTAGCATTGTGTTGAAACCTGATAAGCTAACAGGGGCGTTTTGACTGAGAAATCTTGGAAATTTTTCATACTTTTGATTGAACATCGTTTGGATCCTGAGGTATTTATAAATATCAAACAATTAAGCCAAACGTGAATCCAAAATATCTTGGGACAGAGTTTTTTTTTTTATAGGGAAAACTCACAAGTCAGTATCGGTTTTAAAAGATTTATTAAAACACAGTTATCTTTATAAAAATTCCGCAAAATTTGACTTGACCGTCGCTCTCCAACTGCCAAATTACTGAATTTGGCCAACAATTATATATAAAACAAAACAATATGGAATAATAGAATGGCAAATATAAGAGTTACTTCAATTAATTGATATCTTAGATAAAGTGAGTGTCAATTTAGAGTGCCCAGATCAGAGCCTTTGACGCCAGCGACAAAGGAGGTGTCATGTCAATGGGGAACATTTCACAGGGTGATTTAACTACAACTCGTTTATTTCTAGAGGACGCGGGCATGTTAAGGCTTCCCGATGGATTTTACAGCGATATGTAGAAAGTCACTTATCTGTACTTCATACGATATGACGTCATAATTAACTTTGACGTCACGATCTGCATTCCTGCCGATAGTTCTCAGGGAATGTATCTTAACGTTAAAAGTGAATTATATCAATACCGCATGTTTCCTTTACATATATGCTGCCGTTAATGCTAGACGTACAGAATTCATTCATATTAATAACCAGTATCAAATCATCGGAAGTTTTAAAGCTTCGTTTTAAGTAAAAGACTATTTATAAACTAGTGGTTTTGAGTCCCTCCCTGCTACATGTAAACAACTGAATGAAGAAATTTTGATGCATGTAATACATGTACCAGCTTGGCGCAGGTGAAAGATCAACACAATTTTAGAATATTTTACGTAAAATTGGCAAAGAATTCAAGTACCAATGTGAATAGTGCTTGAGAAACCTACGGATCTACCCCAATTTTTGTAAATCGCTCTTGATTAGTAAAATGTGCATTATTTCGATGATTTTGTGGAATGTTTCAACAATATCTTCCATAAACGAAATAACTCTTTCTTTCCCAAGAAACAACTTCAAAGTATATGTCTTAACAAAGGATTTTTCTTAAAATTTAATGTCATTAATCACCTGCGCCGATGCGATTTTAATAGATGATTTGCAATATAAGGATTCGCCGGTCACGTGATTACAAAGTACATATGACGTCACAAAAATGCATCAAATATAATGTTTAACATCGGTGTCAATAAATGTAACATAGATTTTTAAGAAATACTCCCGGTCAAAGTATTTTTGCGATGATTCAAGTAATATCGTTTTTCAGGCGTGTCTTCTATATTTATCTTAATTTTTTTAACAATGATATTGTTAAAAAAAACCAAAATATTCGATAAGCTGCACATATGTTTATTAATTTACCAAAAATATAATTTATAAAAAAGAATAAAACATTAAACAGTTCAAATCGTTATTAAATTCTTAATGATTAAAATATTTATGTATACACATACCGTTTGGTTTAACAGAGGGTATTCAAAAAATAAATATTAGCAAACGTTAAGGTAGTTCTCTGGGGTCCTAAGCGGGCTAAAATGTATTTAAGGGAATAGCCATGTTCAATAAAACAAGAGGCCCATGGGCCACATCGCTCACCTGAGGAACAACAGGTATGATAAAGTCAGCTAAATGGAGTCATAATACAATCTGGACAATGTACATTAATACATGTAGATCCTGTATAAATAAAATCCATTTTTCCCCCTTGGAACTTGGATAGCCCTGATTGCTGCCAATATTTACAAGAGCAGACTTTAATCACCGCTCCTGCACATATATAGGGACTCAACGTTACGCAGGCAGGGATGACCGCACACCTACGCAACTCAACAGGTACCAACGTTAACGCAAGCAGGGATGACCGCACACTTGCGCCAACAGCTCAACCTAACGCAGGCGCCGCAATCACCACCAATACAAGCAGGTATGACCGCACACTTGTATTAATGCGATACAGGGCAGAAATGACCACACATTCCTGTATCGTTGGTTAGAAAAACACGTAGATTAGATAGACCAGGGATGTTAACACCCTCAACCTCTCCGTACCTGTTCAAGTTTAACCCCAAACAGTCACTCGGTACAAAGCAATAGACACTGTCCCTATATATGTGCCGGCCTAAAATAATTCATAGTATCTAAAAATTGGAAATCAAAAATAAACAAACTAATCCAGCCTAACCCAAAACTACTTATGCAAAACAACTTATATACATTGAATATTTATTATTGTATAAAAATAATCATCACAATAATTGGTTAACAGTGGATGCATTAATTAAAATAATCAAGAATCAATAAATCAAGGGCAATAACCCAAAACAGTAATACAAAAAGATTCTACTGAAAAAATAGCTGCCTGCTTCAATTTTATAGTCATATCACATGTTGAGTATTGCAGTTCTCAAAAAGATCCTTTACAATTGTTTATATATGGGATATTTCGCTACATCAAACTCTGAACCTTCTTGTGAGGCCGAAGAATTGTCCTGGAGCCAAAGTCTTAACAATTATAAAGAATCATCTTGCTGATTAGTTTCTGAGAAGAAGATTTTTAAAGATTTACTCTTTATTCCTATGTAAAACTTTAACACCCCCCCCCCCCCCATGTGGCCTCACCCTACCCCCAGGGGTCATGATTTTCACAACTTTGAATCTACACTACCTGAAGATACTTCCCACAAGTTTCAGCTTTCCTGGCTGATTAGTTTCTGAGAAGAAGATTTTTAAAGATTTACTCTATATATTCCTATGTAAAACTTCGACACTCCATTGTGGCCCCAACCTAACCCCAGGGGTCATGATTTTCACAACTTTGAATCTACACTAACTGAGGATGCTTCCACACAAGTTTCAGCTTTCCTGGCTGTTTAGTTTCTGAGAAGAAGATTTTTAAAGATTTACTTTATATATTCCTATGTAAAACTTCGACCCCCCACTGTGGCCCCAACCTAACCCTGGGGGTCATGATTTTCACAACTTAGATTCTACACTACCTAAGGATGCTTCCACAAAAGTTTCAGCTTTCCTGGCTGTTTAGTTTCTGAGAAGAAGATTTTTAAAGATTTACTCTATATATTCCTATGTAAAACTTTGACCCCCCATTGTCGCCCCACCCTACCCCCGGGGGTCATGATTTTCACAACTTTGAATCTACACTACCTGAGGATGCTTCCACACAAGTTTCAGCTTTCCTGGCTGTTTAGTTTCTGAGAAGAAGATTTTTAAAGATTTACTCTATATATTCCTATGTAAAACTTCGACCCCCCATTGTGGCCCCACCCTACCCCCGGGGGTCATGAATTTCACAACTTTGAATCTACACTACCTGAGGATGCTTCCACACAAGTTTCAGCTTTCCTGGCTTTCTGGTTCTTGAGAAGAAGATTTTTGAAAATTTCTCGAAATTTTTCATTAATTTCTAATTATCTCCCCTTGAAAACGGGTGTGACCCTTAATGTTCACAACTTTGAATCCCCTTTGCCTAAGGATGATTTGTGCCAAGTTTGGTTGAAATTGGCCTAGCAGTTCTTGAGAAGATGTTGAAAATGTGAAAAGTTTACGGACAGACGGACGGACGGACAGACGGACAGACGGACGACAGACAAAATGTGATCAGAATAGCTCACTTGAGCTTTCAGCTCAGGTGAGCTAAAAATCAGATAATCAAATTATTTAAAACGAAAAATAAAGGGACGATGTAAAATATAAAACTCTTAATTAGTGAATAAGTTACCCATAACAAATTAATCAACGTGCAAAAAATAAACAATCTTATTGAGAACGATCATTATGTTACGCCATATTATTAGTAAACTGACTGTTATTATAACATATTTTGAGATAAACCAATCTTTATTGAGCACACTAAAAGGGGCATTGCTACAGCGCACTTTGAAAACTACGCACTTTGAAAATATAAATAAATGTTTTGGTCACGATTTTGGTCAAAAATTATTTCCCCAATCCTAATGTTTACAGTGCTTTACTAACGCATTTGTAATAGTCATTTCAAATTTGAGTGCCATTTTGTTGAGTTATACGCGAGTTACAGCGCTTACAAATCTTTGTCATGTAAACAAAGGTTTTGTGAATGTTTCGAATGCTGAAGTAAAAATTCCAGTTGTAGACCTTTAAATGAATGTGCGAAACTGTTAATTCGGGCTTAAAATGAATAAGCAGACGGACAAATCAACTGAAAAACGATTTTTGACTGGTATATTGAACCTATGTAAACAAAAATAGGGCACGAGCCTTGTTTACATGACAAGAAGGTGCGATCCCTGTATCTTACTCATAACTCTACAACTGGCTCTCAAATTTCACTTGATCACTAGAAATGCCTTCCTAAAGCACTAATATGCTTTACGGTGCGACCGTTGGGGCGAGCGCAGAAGGAACCACACATCTAATTCAACCCGTGCCACGGTGGACTTGCCTCAACCTAAAACCTTTGGCTTTGTCTCGAAATCTTTTACCACCGCAAGGAACCCGAAGTTATCAAACATAGCGCGATATCATTGTGACGTCATACTTGACTTTCTTTTTTTTTGCACTCGACAATTCTCGTAAATTGTCGGATAAATTCGGGGAAGGAAATGACGTCATATGTCAGCAAAAGTTAAGATAGGTACAATATTTTTACGTGATCATATGTGTTGTTTTTAAAGGATTTTTTATTGTTAAATGGAATAGATGTATGCGATTTAGAGGTAAGAATTTTCCTTAAAAACGCTGTCTGTTCCACCATGTTGCTATGCACCGCAAAGGATCACTGGGATAGTAGAACGTTTTCACGCTGGTCCACAAAATTTTCTTTGAACAATGTGCAGATTTCAACTCGAATTTCCTCCGTTCGTACACGTTGTTTATGGAGCTAGCTACGCAATATATTGGAAACTGGGCTGTATCGTTATAATTAGATGTCATCTCCCCGTTCCCAGTGATGCTAGACCATATTAAATAGTGTTTACAATAAATACGCGTAAAGTGTATTGATGATAAAAAACACTGTTGATGTACAGCCATAACGCACTTTGAGAATGTTTCTCAAAGTACATAGTTATAACTTGGTCCAAAAGAGCTACATGTAGAGTCACGAAGCATCAAAATTTGCCTTAAAATTTTCACAAAACTCAAGTTTGAAACAATACAAATTGTTATTACTTATAATGTAGGGCACAATATTCTGCTTCTATGCACATGAATTTTTTTAACTTCGGCCCCACCGATAAGCACATGCGCATCATCAAACATACTATGGTCGTTAACAATAGCTGAAAATTGTAGATTTTACTGCAGTATTTCCCAAATTTGAATGTGGCCACACTTGAGTACCTCTTTGAAACTTTTAAAACTAAGAGATATTGCATATTAAATGATTCTGCCTGCAAAATTTCATAGAGGTACTCAAGTGTGGCCAATGTGTATTTTACAAATTTTGAAAATTTTAGCAACAGAAAATAAAACAGACCACTCTATTTTAGGGTAATCATTTGTTTCCTTTTTATTGAAATAGCAGAAATTAACCAATAATGAAAAAGAATTATTTGTGATTATTAACAAAATCATCATTTTATTTAATATTTGAGGAAGAAATGCATATAAACTGAACTTTAACATGTTTTATCTAGTAATTTTATACTGTGTATTCATGCTTACATTGTACATCACCAATGACGTCATAGTTTGACGTTTGCGACGTCAGTTGAATCTGTACATCGAATCTTGATCGAGTTCTTTCAGTATTTTGCCAATTGAACATACGAGTAAAGTCTGTATTTTTAAAAATCCTTATTTCCATCTACCACGGTATTATTTAATTGCAGTAGAATATGAGATACATGAACATTTCTAACAAACAGGAAAAAAAACTATGGGACAGTTAACATTGTACGTACATAATTAAGCATTGAATTATTATTTTTTGAAAGATATCTCAATAACTGCAACGGTTTATGCATACAAATTGAAAAACGCGCGCTAGCGCGTTATGAAAATTTGTTTGCACACACTGTTGCAGTTATGAGACCACATCTTTCAAAAAATAATGATTTAAGAAATGAAGATAATAATTTTTCTATTGATCGACGTATCAAAGAAAAAATTGACCGGAAAACTTCATCAATGCGCGTAGCGCATTGATGAAAAAGTTTTCTGGTCAATTTTTTCTTTGATACGTCGATCAATAGAAAAATTATTATCTTCATTTCTTATCATTTAATAAAACATTTTCAAATAAAAAAATGTGAAGTGTCATTGATCAAAAATGTAAATAATGTAAATGAAGCGGCGCGTATGAATACAAAACAACAACAGCAACAATATTCAAAATGGATGCGCCTTCAGCTGATGCAGAGCTATTGAGCTGAATTTAACGGATAAAACACAAATCTGAACCGGCTGAATTGAAAACGAAAGGAAAATACATGCGATAGCTTGTGATATTATTCACTGTGCAGAAAAACTCGTAATAAAACTAGTTTTGATGTGAGATCGCTGGAATATGCAACTGGACATAACCATACAAGGAAAGGCGATCGTGGATTAAAATAGCTGATATGTCGACAAAGAATAGTACGTGTAAGCGACTTTTGTAAACGTTGTGGTAACTAGATAGCCAGTGATGTACTTATAAATTGTATATCTGCCGCTTGGAATGCGCCGAAGGAGTTGATGCATTACTCATAGCTTTTCTTTACGACGCTTATTCTGATGACCGATCATGTGCGTGTGTAAATTTAAAAATGATCGTTACCAAATTTGAACAGCAGTGTTACCGTGAAAGTTTATAGGTCTATACGTTCGTTATGATATTCCTGGAAAAGGAACAGCCAGCCTCGCTGTAAATGTTGAAATATTATTTACAATCATGAGAGACTAGCACTTTTTGAAACATTTATTGATTACATATTGATTATTATTTATTGTCATTATTTATATACGAAACTGAAACTGAGTACCTAGTTTTCTTTATGCAATTTTGTTCGTGATATCAACTTTTTGTTGATTATTTTAAACTTCAACGCATGACCTCTACATTGACTTTCTGTGATTATATTTTCTTTCATTTTCTCTGTACTTGAGCTGACAAAATCAAGTAAAATCATCTTTGTGAAAGTTTATCATCAAAAGAAAGTTGAAAATTTCTTTCCATTTTCATAACTATTCAGTAAAGTAATTAGTTTTGTACTTTTTTACAGATCGCTGTGTTGGTTTAACACTCAAACTCAATAAATGAGTGCAAATAAAGGTGGGTATTGGAAGAAAAATGAAACAGTGTCCTCATCGGTGGAATATTGTTTTTCCAAAAGATTAATATATAAGGTTTATTTTTCTCAATTTTTTTCAACATCAAAGAAAGCGTTTTATTGTGAGCTCATTTCAAACATTGACCATTTTTCTGTGATTAAAGTGCTAGGAAATATCCGTTACTAATCCACCTGTGGCTTGTAAGTGCTTCAAAGAGACATAAAAGGGAAAGGACCCTAATAAATTTTATTTTTTATATTAAGTACATAAAATAGCTCCAAACCAGTATTAGGTTTTTGCTGATACTTCCGATTAATTTCTATCTACTGTCAGCTAAAAGAACGGACCCGAATATGTTTTTACTAAATCAAATATCATGTCATATAATTTAATCATACAAACTATTTCATATTTGATAGACAAAGACTAGAACTACCGGTTTGCTCAAATTTTATTCATTTAACTAACACCAAAACATCCAACCATTTAAAGAAAATTAAAAGCTTTGATAAATCTTTCAAACAGAGATTGAAAAAATAGTACCTCTATTGTAACGCACATTACAGAATAAACAATTGTTATATCAAAATTAAAAACATATTTAAAGGGTCATCTTGCATAGTATTAATGTTCATCCTAAAAATACAGTGACTGATACTTATCCTATTTTCAATTAATATTGATACTGATACTGATGGGTATAAATCGATTTTATGTTCATTTGTGTATGAAATATTGCACAGAAATAAGTTTAGATACATGAATTTTAGAAAAAGTTTAATTTCTTAAGCAAATGTTTTGTTTTTGGAAAATGTAGTACACTTCAGATTAATTACAAAAACATCTAAAAAAAACCAACATATTGTTTGTAATATAACAGAGACCAGTGTTGTAATTTTCGTTACAATGTGCAAAATGTATAAATCTTAATTAAATTCTTTATAAAACTTTTTGTTTCTTGTAAATGATGAAGTATTTAAAATAGAAATAGCAACTTAAACATCAACAAAACCATAGTAGCTCAGAGTTACATATTTAAACTGTTTTTGAATCAGCTTTAGGAAATGTCCGTTACCTAAAGATTATCAAGGTTTCCCCAAAATTCATTATCGATTAGAAATAATCTTTAAGACTTTCCCAGGGGTTTTGGCTCTTGATTTGGCCTATTTGCTGTTAACAAATTAGATGATTTCGCTGTTTACCATTTCTTTGAGTGTAAAAATGTCAATGAAATGTTTGTTACTTTCGTATGAAATGTACGTTACTCTAGTTTACAAGGATAAAATTTGAAGATACTCCATTATGCTCACGTATTTCCTATTGATAGGTATAACATAATTTCAAAAATATATAAATATGTGTTTATTCAGGGGGTTTTTTACAGCCTTTATTTATACGTTTGTTTTAAATGGTGAATTATATTATGTAATTATATAAGTGCCTGTCCTACGTTGATCTACGATTGCAATTTATGAGATAAATCCCACTTGAGTAGCCAGAAATTAATCAAATATGATGCTAAAATAAAAATGTGTGTATGATTTCAATTTAAAGTTATTTATAATTTCAATAGTTGTTAAAAATTACAATGCTTGTCTATTGAAATGTTCGTTACAATAGGTAACGGACATTTCATTCTTTTTTGAGATATACTACAAAAATATGAATAAACATGTGGATCGTTTATAATATAAGAACTGATCTACATGACTTTTGTTTTATGTACCCATTTAAAATTGTTCGATACACATAATATAAACTAATAAATCCTTATGAAGGTGTATGCATACTGATGGGGTCAGACGTTTAGATTAGCAGGAATCATGCTGTCTAATTGTCCTTGGCACTAATGGCGAATGTTGATGTATCAACAATTTGTCACGTGTTTTATTTGCATCAACCAATTTGAGCTAGGATTGAAATTACAAAGAGTTTTCGTAAAAAATCACAACGAACATTTCGGTAACGAACATTTAGTAACCAACATTTATGTACCTAGGCGGCTTCAAAATAAAACTGTAGTGTTTATCAAAGACAGTTTTTGATGGCGACAAATGCTTATCGTATGTTCAATACTCAAGTTGAACAGTTGTTGCATTTACTTTCTCAGTAATAGCAGTAACGAACATTACAGTCTTAAATCTACGCTCAGACTTTTTTTGTTTTTCGTACTGATATGATTAGACAAAAGGAATTATATGAATTTTTTTAACATTTATGTGGACAAAAAGACCTCGTAATGTTCTTATTAAGATTTTTGTATTTTTTAATGGAATGTACAACTCTTGCAGTGGTTATATATCTAAAGTAACGGAGATTACATCGAAACTGGAGACAATGTTCAAAATAATTTTAGTAATTCTTGGACTAGTGAAAATAACTTGTTGTCTTTTAAATCATTAAATTTTCTTTCTGAAAAATAATATGTAAGAACTTATTCCGCACATTGTCCAGTTTATATGGCAAAACAGCCTCTTCAAAATGTAATTATCAAAATGGCGACAGTAACGAACATATCAGTTTAGGCATTTTGTATAGATTTCTCGCTGAAAATAAACGCATTCCATTGATCTTTTTATGTGTTTTGGAAACACCTATGAACTAACTTTGTATTACAAAATCAATTACAATTCTACTGATTTTAATTTTTTTGTAATTTCATGGCGACATCAATTGCACCCATTTATTGAGTTTGAGTGTTTAAACACATAAAATCCCTGTGGCACCACCTCCATCTAGAAGCCTGAGGAGGAAAGACACACTACGAGGGTTGTTCGGAAATTATTGAGACATTTTCTCTTATTTTTTTAGTAAAAAAGATAAACTCTTGAAATTTCACCAAAACGTAAATCAGGATAGAGATTATCAATGTGAAAAGTTTCTTGTCCATGGCATGAATAGATCATTCCTGGTAAGCTGACCAACGTGCCTTCGTCCGGTGACCCGGCGCAACTGCAAACTTTTCGCAACGTCATTTTAACGCTTCTTATTGCTCCTGTGTTTTAAACACCTTACAAACGAACGGAAATAAGAATTATTCTTTATTTCTCATCTTTTGTTTTCATTTCAAGTTGTCATCATTTACATTTTCTCTCATTCTTGTTTTTTTTAGGAAAAGAATCGAGTTATTTTTACCCGAAAGTCTAATTACTGTGAATGTCTCCTGTGGTCATTTTTTATATATTTTAGAACTGTTGACAACAGTTAGTGTGTCAAAAGTAATTGATAATTAATCCCTTTGGCCTTATTCAAGTTAAACAATCAGTAAAAAAAAATATAATGAACTGAAGCTCTATACCTTGTTTTGTCATTGTATAGTTTTTTTAAGAAATTGCGTGGCCTTAAAGGGTCTTCTTCTGAGATTTCCACCAGTTTGACAGTTTTCAATGCGCCGCCTTGACGTCAAAATCCAATGTAAAGTCGTTGTCAGATTTCTATTGTTTGGTAAATATATGTGTACCATATCCGTATTTCAACTCGAACATCAGTGAAACTAAATCAAATGTTAGTCGCAAAGAATAGCAAAATGAATATATTTAATTTGATTTCTTTTATCATTAACTGTAATTCTACGGACACTTATAAAGTAGACGTTTAAGTTGTTAAATCTCCGAGTTCATGGCTGCGCCGGGTACCCCGACCACCGACTTATTTATCTACCGTCGCAAACAAAATATCAAATATTCTTTTAATATTATTTTGTTTTATTATTTGTTGGCGTTTCTTCAGTGTCTATGCCAATTTTCACCAAAATTCGTCAATTAGAAAAGAAAATATTCGAGTTGTCTCAATAATTTCCGAACAACCCTCGTATGCGTATGTCGATAATTCGAGAACTCTTTAAAACATGACCAGAGAGTAGTATTGGTTATTTTCTAAGGGATAATAATCAACGAATTATTGAAATGATGAATAGTGACGGTGACTAGTTTATTTACAACACCTACCTTCGGTGGAAATCCTTATGAGTTGCACCTAGGAGTTAGTGATGATAATTTTTGCTTTTATCTTTTATAATATAATTTTTTTCTGTCATTGATAATCCCGTTAAAAAGGAAAACGTATTTTGACCCACAGAAAGAGCAGACTCCGACAAATCTATATTTTTATTTGACTGATAAACAAAGTGTTTTTGAGAGATTTTATTTTTTTTGTGTGTGTGCATGCACCAGCTATGTAATCTATTTTGGATAATAAGTCACCGTAGATCCACCAAGTATGTAAATCTAAAGTGAAAGTGCTTGTTTTGGTGAGTCCAACAAGGTAAATTCATTCCACTAGTCTGCATCAGCGAAAACTAAAAATATGTTAATGTGATCTTTCTGGTGGATTCACCAACTTTCTTGTCTTGTATAGAAGCAAAAATGTTCATCTTTTTTGGTTGCCAAACCTGCTTTATTTAACACAGCGATTTATTAACAGCTTTTAATCTTTTAAAAATTCTTGGTGAGTCCACCAATTTGGAACTCTAGTTTCATTTCACATTTCGCACAATTGTATATTGGTGGATCCACCAAGTATTGAAATAGCGACAGCATTTACAATTTGGACAAGTTCCTAAAATTTGTTCAGTGTAGTATTTATATATTGACATATTATTGACATTTAGAAAATTTTACCTCTGACTATTGGTGGAATCACCAAACAATGTTTTCAATATGCTTTGTCGGTGGGTTCACCAATTCTTTGAATGAAATACAAAACTGTATACAGACAAATTCACAATTGATTTTTGGTGGAACCACCAGGGGCCTGTGTGAATGAGATATTTTATGCTTTTCAAAATAATAGAATCGCCAATATCTTATTATTGGTAGACCCACCAAGTTTATTTGAAAGTGAGATAGTCGGTGAATAAAATTGGTGGAATCACCAGGGTCCTGTGTATTTGATATATTTGATGCAGTTTTAAATAACAGAATCGCCATTATCTAATCATTGGTGGATCCACCAAGTTTTTTCGTAAGTGAAACAATCGATGAATGAAATTGGCGGAATCACCTATATTATGACTGTCATTGTGAAAAGATACTGTAAAATGTGCTTTTGTGTAAAAACATGGTGGGTTCACCAATTTATGTTGTGTTCAACGACCAAAATAAATAAAATTCATGTTCATTTCTGTTTTTGCATTGTGTTCATTTTTCATTTTGCACTGAAAAAAAGAGGACACGAATAGAAAATCCTCTTTCTTAATAGAAACAGTTTCATGAATTTTATTTATGAATTATTCATGAATAAAATTCATAATGATATTTTGAACAGTTCATGAAGATTCATTAAACTTATTCATGAACAGTTAATGAAGATCCGATGAACATATTATTGGACATTTATCAAATGATGAAGCTTCATGAATATAACTGTTCATGAATTATTCATCAAAAAAGTATGTTCATGAATATTCATCAACATTTTCTCATTCCCGGGAAAATCATGAATTGTTCATGATCATCTCGCAGGGGCCATTACTCAGTAAAAGTGGCACAGTGCTATCATGTCCATTTTGACAAGCTATATGGAGAGGACTGGCTCCATTCTCCTCACATAAATTAATGTTTGCTCCATTACTCAGTAAAAGTTGCACAGTGCTATTATGTCCGTTT